>NC_135572.1:78380501-78483001 GCF_965152235.1 Eretmochelys imbricata
GAAAGCTGTGAGATTAGCAACAGTACTAGATGCACCTGCAAAGTACAAAAGCCATTTCAACAAAAGTAACAAGTAAGAGGAAGTAGCTGAGGGACAAGTCATAATTGCCTCTGCTAGGCATGACATTGGTGGTTCACTCTAGAAACTCCAAATAAGGGAAATAAGGGAAACTCCAAATAAGGGGGAAAAAAACCCACATACCTATGGAAACACATTGTGAGATAGTGATATGACATACTGCTAGAAAACAACATATTGTGATAGTAGTAGTGACCCTGAACGTGAAGAGTCACACTATTTCTCTGAGAATGAAGAACATGTAGAGATGTCGTAACAGGAGGAAGAAGTAGGGTATTCTACTAGTAGGACTCAGAAGAGGAGAAAGAAAAAATACAAAGTAAATAAAGTAGCATTCAAACTATCTACTCTATCTGCAAGAATGGACTGAGCTGTGGAAAGCTTGCAATACTAAGGCCAAGATTTTCAAAAGCGACTAGTGATTTGGGGTGCCTCTGTTTTTGAGTTCCCAAATTGAGAAACCTTAAAGGAACTTGATTTTTGTGGGTGCTCAGCACTTTTTAAAAATCAAGCTCCTGTAAGTTGTTTCAAGTTGGGCTCCAAGAAACAGAGGCTTCCAAAATTACTAGTGAATTCTAAAAATCTTGTCTGTAAGTTCTAGCCACTTTAGAAGCAAATATGGCTACTGTAAATGGAGACACAAGGTAAAGGAGACTCAGGAGATTAAAGATTTCCTACAGTAAACTGATGTGCCATTTCAGTTTTGTTGCAGCATAAGGCAGAATATGTCTGATTCACTCCATTTTAGCTCACCAAACAAATGTAGATGCACATTTATAAATTTATTATTTTCTTATTTTATTTAAAGTTAGAGTTAAGGTCCTCACTGCTAGAGCGCCGTAAATATCAGATCTTTTCTCCCTGCTAATATGCAAGATTATGGGACAGATCCTCAGCTAATGTGAACTGTCATTGTTTCACTGATTTTGATCCCTTACAATGTTCCTTCCTACCATGCTCTTGGAACACAGACGGTTCAAATGGCCAATAAGTAGCAAGATGGTGCCATGATATACAATATCATCTAGAATAAATTCTGCAGTTCCCCTTTCTGCATCTGTATAGCAATCCATTCAAGTAAATCCCCATTAAAAAAAACCCTCATTTGATTCCAAAGTAAAGCAAACTTCAAATTATTTTTTTCAGAAAAGACTTTTGTAGATTAGAGAAACTGGAGATTGGTATAAGAATTGTAAAGTGGATAAGGAATTGGCTAAAGGGGAGAAGGCAACAGGTTGTGCTAAAAAGTGAATTATCGGACTGGAGGGCGGTTACTAGGGGAATTCCTCAAGTTTGATCTTGGGACCAATCTTATCCAGTATTTTTATTAAATACCTTAGCACAAAAATTAGCAGTTTGGTAATGAAATTTGCTGATGATGCAAAGTTGGGAGGCATTGTCAATACAGAGAAGGACCAGCATATTATACAGGAAAATATGGATGGTCTTGAAGACCGGAGTGACAGAAATGGATGAAATTAAATAGGACAAATGCAAGGTCATGCACTGAAAGTCTAATAATAAGAATTTCTGGGAAAATCTGGGGACTCATTAGTTAGAAGCGACAGAAAAAGAGAGAGACCTGGGTGAGCGGGTTGATCACAGGATGACTGTAAGCCACCAATGTGGTGCAGCTGTGAAAAAGGCAAATGTGATCCTAAATTGTATCAGGTGACACATTTCCAGGAGAGTTATAGAAGTATAAATGCCACTGTATAAGGCACTGGTAAGACCTCATTTGGAATATTGTGCACAATTCCAGTTGCCCATATTGATTCCAACTGGAACAGGTGCAGAGAAGAGCTACTAAGATGATCAGGAGAAAGGCGGGCCTATCTTATGATGGAGAATGGAAGACCTAGACTTGTTTAGTAAATTGAAGATTGAGAGAGGATATGATTACTCTCTATAAATCCATGAGGGGGTAAACATGAGGGAGGGTGAAGAGTTATTTAAGCTAAAGAAGAGGGATTCCCAAACTTGGTTCACGGCTTGTTCAGGGTAAGCCCCTGGCAGGCCTCAAGATGCTTTGTTTACCTGAGCATCCGCAGGTATGGCTGCTTGCAGCTCCCAGTGGCCACAGTTTGCCATTCCCAGCCAAGGGAGCCGTGGGAATTGGTAGTAGCAAGAGAAAATAGAATGAGAATAAGGGAGGAAAGAACAAAGTTACAAATACAATATCTAGGTATTGTGACAGGGTCAGGTCAGATGGCTACAAGAGAGTGGTCGAAGGTAGATACATTAGTTCCAGGTTAAGCAGGTCCCTTTTCCCTGGGTAAGATAACAGGGACTATTCCAGAACACTCAGGAACTTTCTAGAACTAATTAAGGCAGGCAGGCTAATTAGGACACCTGTAGCCAATTGGGAAGCTGCTAGAATTAATTAAGGCTAATCAGGACACCTGGTTTAAAAAGGCTGTCACTCCAGTGTCGCTCCAGTGAGTGTCACTCCAGTGAGGGGTGCGTGTAAGGAGCTGGGAGCAAGAGGACATGGTGCAGGAGGACTGAGGAGTACAAGCGTTAACAGACATCAGGAGGAAGGTCCTGTGGCAAAGACAAAGAAGGTGTTGGGAGGAGGCCAGGGAATTGTAGCTGTCACACAGCTGTTCCAGAAGGCACTCTAGACAGCTGCAGTCCACAAGGCCCTGGGCTGGAACCCGGGGTAGAGGGTGGGCCTGGGTTCCCCCCAAACCTCCCAACTCCTGACCCAATACAGGAGCTTCCACCAGAGGGGAAGGTCTCTTAACTGGTCCCCAAACCACATGGTGGATCAGCAGAAACTGTGGGAATTGTTCTTACTCTTTTTTCCCCATGCTGGCCAGTGATGAGGTTATCTGAGTGAAGGGCAGATTTGAGCCACGAAAGTGGCCAAACTGAGGGATACTGTGAATCTCTGAGGCAAGCAAAATCTGCGAATAACTGCAGGACCCACCAACGTAGAGGAGGAACTTTGTCACAGTGTTTAAAGTTATGTTCATGTCTTGGTTGCTTCCACATCACGTAAATATGGAGTATGTAATAGGACATACACACACACACAAAATGTGTGCATATACAGTGACTCCTCACTTAAAGTCTTCCCAGTTGTTTTGTTGCTACTCAACTAGGGAACATGCTCATTTAAAGTTGTGCAATGCTCCCTCGTAATGCTGTTTGGCAGCCGCCTGCTTTGTCCACTGGTTGCAGGAAGAGCAGCCTCTTGCAGCTAGCTGGTGGGGGCTTGGAACCAGGGTGGACCAGCAGCCCCCCATCAGCTCCCCGTTCCCCTAAATTCCCTGTGCTGCAGCTGCCCAGCAGGCTATCAACTGCCTGCAGCTCAGCTGTCCCTCCCCCCACTGCCATGTGTTGCTCCTGTCCTCTGCCTTGGAGCTGCTCTCCAGAGCCTCCTGCTTGCTGTGTGGGGAGGGAAAGAGGGGGCTAATGTCAGGGTGTTCACCTTCCCACTGCTCCTGCACGTTGCTTACCCCATCTTCCATAGAGCCGGGGGGACACAACAGGGCTCAGGACAGAGGGAGCTTCCTGACAGCAGCTGCCATCTCAGCTTGCTGATTAACCTAAAAAGGCAGTGTATTTAAGAGTGGGGTCAGCGTACTTAAAGGAGCAATGCGCGTCTCTCTCTCACACACAGGGTGTGTGATTCTGTCTCTGTCTTCCATGCTGTCTCCCCTCTCCCCATTCGTGCTGCCTTGTAGAGTTTGAGGCTAGATTAACAACGAGTTAACCCTTGAAGGCTCAGCCAATTGCTAGTTCATCATTTAGCAGTAAGGCATCCCTGGGAAATATCCCACCCTCTGATTTCACCACCTCAACCAAGCTTCACAATCATCATTGCTGTGTACCAGTATTAAATTGTTTGTTTAAAATTTATACTGTGTGTGTGTATATATATAATATAGTTTTTTGTCTGGTGAAAAAAAAATCCCTGGAACCTAACCCCCCCCCCATTTACATTAATTCTTATGGGGAAATTGGATTCACTTAACATCGTTTTGCTTAAAGTCGCATTTTTCAGGAACATAAGTACAACGTTAAGCAAGGAGTTACTGTACATAGATGAAAATGGAGAGATTAATTTTTGTGTAAGCATAATTTAACAAGTGGAAGGTTTGTGAATACAAATGCATCCCAACTGTTCAAGACTCCTTCCATAAAAAGAGTTTTCTTGGATAACTAACTACAATTCTATGTAAGCCAAGAGCTAATGTATGTTCTTGAGCATGTGGTTTCTGACTTGGGTGGGAGATGGTTCCAGTAAATGAGAATGCACAGTGATGCCAAAACTGTTTCTTTGTCCTTAACTTTTATAACAAACATTTATTTGCTCTTTTGGGGGTTGAGGGTAACGGTGAATATGCTAGATGTATTTCTAGTCAAATCATCAGAATATTTAAATTAGGTTCTGTTGTTCACTCTGCAGTGTTCGCTTTTTGAAATAATTTATTTTTTTTATTTTCCAGGCTAAGTAGTCATAACTCCAGGACATGTACCGGCTGGCTATCTGGTACTGGTCATGTCCCGAGGGGCATAAAATATAATATATTTGTATGAAATAAGAGAAAATTATTGGGGTTATCAGAGAGTTATATTTCAAATGCAGGTACTACGGCATTTTAAAGGAGATTAGTGTAGATCAGGGGTTCTCAAACTGGGGTTGTGACCCCTCAGGGGGTCGCAAGGTTATTACACGAGGGGTCACAAGCTATCAGCCTCCACCCACAAACCCTGCTTCGCCTCCATCATTTATAATAGTGTTAAATATATATTAAAAGGTGTTTTTAAATTATAAGGGGGGGTCGCACTCATAGGTTTGCTGTGTGAAAGGGGTCGCCAATACAAAAATTTGAGAACTTCTGGTGTATTTCCATTAATACCAGAGTTAAAATAAATTTCGGAAAAGGCTAGTTTAGCTTTTGTTGTAAAGGCAGTAAACAGTTCATTACAGAAACTGAAAACAGCATACACCGTTTTCAAAAGGAGAGTGCCCTTTCTATAACACCTCAAATAACTTATTCAATTTAAAACGTAAGAATAACATTCAAGCTTCACCTAAGATTGGTTTCAATCTAAAATTATAAGTATGTGCAGACAGAAGAAGGTTCTAATCTGATGTCCTAGTAACCACAGTATCTCAGCAAAATATGTGGGATTATCGAGAACCAACTCTTGTGCCCCTATGGTCACTTTTTGTATTACTTGCAGCAGCTCCTAGTCTTAGCTTTAGCACTGAGTTGAAAAGAACTGAACTGTTCTTGACAACATTATCTAACACACAACTCTACCACTTCATAATACTGATTTTTTTGTGTAATCCTATTTAAATATTTTTTTAAAAAAAAATATGCATCACGACAGGATTCCTAATTTACAGGCTGCTGAAATAAAGACAACTTGTCTTAATGATAACTGCTGTCAGACACTTCAGCTAACCTCCTTCCCAGGATCATTTGCAATTTTGCAGTACATTTTCAGTGTAGTTGGAAAATTTGTTACCCTCTGATGAGCAAGCATGGACACTGAAAATGTAGACTTACAGATTTTCTTAAAGGTGCACATAATAGTTTTTTTGAGAACAGGTTATTCTCCTTTTTTTGCTGCAAGAAGTATTGATCTAGGGCCTGATCCATGGTCCACTGAAACCAAGGGTAATCTTTCCACTCATATTCATGGGCTATGGATTAAGCCAATGGAGTCCAGCCCTACTCCCATTATTCTAATGGTAGATTGACTTCAATGGGAGTTGAGGTCAGTCAGCCCTTTGCAAAATCAGGCCCTAAGAGAGACTGGACTTTAAAAGTAGACAACAATAGAATCAATTAAGCCAATTATATAAAGTAATTCAGATGGATAACAATATTCTGAAAGGGCAATTAGAGCATAAGAATGGCCACACTAGGTCCAGACCAACAGTCCATCTAGCCCATCATCCTGTCTTCTGACAGTGACCAATGCCAGATACTTCAAAGGGAATGAACTGAACAGGACAATCATCAAGTTATCCATCTCCTGTCATCCAGTCCCAGCATCTGGTAGTGAGAGGTTTAGGGACACCCAGAGCATGGGGTTGCATCCTTGACTATCGTGGCTAATAGCTATTGATGAACCTATCCTCCATGAACATATTTAATTCTTTTTTGAATCCAGATATAGTTTTTGCTTTTACAACATCCCCTGGCAATGAGTTCCACAGGTTGATTGTGCATTGTGTGAAGAAATACTTCCTTTGTTTGTTCTGCTGTCTATTAACAACAAGCAAAATGCAGCTACATATACACTAAATTTATAATTATTATGCTATACTGTACTGTAGAGAGTGGCTAGAATAGCTCCATATATTGCCCAAGATACATGACGTTCTCTCTCCTTGACCAAGCCCATCATTTGAATCAATCATAATTGGCCCCTTCTGGCTTCTCTTGGACCTTCTTAAAATAGTGTCTTTATTAGATTTCATTGCCCTAACTTTTTCTCATGTTTAAATTTCCCATTGATTTTAATTAATTTCTCCCTAAGCTCAGGACCTTGGAGAGCTTTTTGGTTTAAAAAAAATGGGGGAGGGAGAAGGAAGAAAAGAAACATAGGCTTCTTCACCAAGTGGGATTTCCCAAGTTCTCACAGCTGTAATTAAAAGTCATTCTAGTTCCAACTGATGAATTGACATAAATATGTCTCAGAAGAAAACAGAGTAATGCATAAATTCTTAATGTCTCATATTCAAAACTCACGATTTTTTTTAAAGTCAGGTGACAAGGACAAGGCAGATTCAGACAATGCCTGAGTATTTCCATGCTATGTGTGTGTGTGTGTGTATATATATATATATATATATATATATATATATATATAATTGCCTTTTGACAGATTAGAGGTGGTAGCAGCAAGCTGCAGATCTGAATGTCAGGGCCATAGCGACACTAACCGATAATTACCATCTCCACAAATATCTGTGAATGGAATCACTTGTTTTAATACAGATAAGTTTAGTATAAAAGTTAGAGAGCTCGTATGAGAGATATGATAAATGTGGTCATGACAGAAAACAATTTTTAATTTAGTATGCCCTATCAATCTAGATAGCCCATGAATATTTACCATTAATTCAGTAGGCTGGAACAGAGAGAGAGAAAGAAAAGGAAAAACAGAAGCTTTGACCTAAACAATGACTGTTGAAGAAAGAGAATCTTCAGCAGTTTCAATAAGAACAAATTTTATAGGCAAGCTGAACTGGTGGCCGCATGGGGAAACACATTTGGGGAACCATTAGAAACAAAAGTCATGTTCCTGTTGTTTTAATTTTTTTATAGGACAAATGGTAACAATTCCCAATATGTGCTGCTGTTTGCTAGATTTACCAGGCTGACTACACAGGGAAAATGTACGATGTTAGTGGGCTAAAATTGAAACATTTACTGAAATTTAAAAAAGACTATTTGATCACATCATACTCCTCAGCAGGGATACCATTTGTAAGTGCTAAGTGGGGCATATAAGAAGCTAATACAGGTTGTGAGTGTAATGAACCAAAATTAATGGTTTATATAAAAGAAATGTTGTTTCCATTATTTTTAGGGTAATTTTATTAAAGATGCCACCTGTCCAGAATAGAAGTGTCCAGATTTTAATTCTCTTTTCATATCTCACTGTTCAGACATGGGACAGAAAAGGTAAGCTCTTACAGCTATTACTGTTCCAAGCATTCTATCCAGCTATATTAAAGTGACTGGCTCTTACATTTTGTACCTGTCCCAAAGAGCTAATTTCTTCTGACTCACCTTTCCCAGAGAATTTTTTTACTAAGGGAAACACCTCCTATTTCTAACTCCTCTTCCACTGATACCATTTTCCAGCTCTATAAAGCTTGCTTAATGTTTATGTGTAGTTTAAGTAAAAATTCCATATGAAATATAAATACTGAAGAATTCAGTTAATATTTTGAGTATACATGGAATGTAACACGTTTGTACACACAACATGATGAAATGATACTACAATTAATCAAAACACTAATAGACCATTAATCTAACTCATACATTTGAATTCAGATAGTCAATTAAATTGACAATAAAGTACTTAATATGCAGCAGTCTCATTTTATGCTGTTGGGTATTGTTGCAGCTGTGTATTACTCTTGCCTTTTTCCCAATGCATGGCCCAATATCCATGGTGCTCAGCACTTCTGAAAATCAGCTCATCAAAATCAATCACATAGAGAATGATTTTTAGCAACTGATGTTTTTTGTTGGAGGATTACAGATGAAACAATTATCTAAAATCATTGTTATCTCTCATGAAAATATTATGAAAAGTGCAGAGCTCTTCTTCAGGTCTGGGAAACTAACTCAAAGTATCACTGCTAAATACAAGCACCCTGTAGAAGAAGAAGTATAAGAGTTCTGTGTGAGCTCAAAAGCTTGTCTCACCAACAGAATTCGGTCCAATAAAAGATATTACCTTACCCACTTGTCTCTCTAATAGCCTGGCATCAACATGGCTACAACAATACTGCATATAATAGTGCAGTCATTTACCTAGATCATGAGGAAATAGTTCAGGCCTACACTTTTTATATCTATCCTTCTATGTAATATTTATTTAGTTTTTTTCTTTATAGCTATTATTCAAAAATATACTCCTTACTAGACTATAAAATAGGAGAAGAGACAGAAAAGCCATTTAGGGTCTCACTTATGCCACAACATTAATAATAAATAATAATAATAATGAATAATAAATATCATGCAGCTACTGAGAACAGGGTCTCATTCATATATATATATATATATATATATATATATATATATATACACATATATGATATCATAAGGACATAAAATCCATAAGAGCATACAATGTATGTTACCTTTCTCAATATGTATTCTTTTAGTCTCATGTCCAACCTCATGACCAGCCAGATCACCTTCTTTCGGGCCAGGTAGGATGTTAGGTGATAAACCCATAAGCATCTGATTCATGGATAGCCCATTCTGATGTACAGCTGCTAGTCATACACACATAGACATAAAACCAACAACAATATTAACACACATACACAAAATTAAAATAATGTTAACAATATTACTCATGTCGCTATTTTTTTAGATACTGTTGCAATTGTACAAGAAAACTAATAACCTCAATGTCATTTAATTAGTGATATTAAATCCACTCAGAGGAAGCTAGTCTGGTAGGTCCTTTCCATATCTAATTTCTATTGTCTCCATTCAGCCGGCCCCTTAAACCCAGCCTTCTGAGGCACAAAAGCCAGAATCCCATATAAAAGCCAGTTGGGCAAGAGGCTGACACATTCTGAGAAAAACTAGCCCACAAAGCAATGGCAAAAACAAATAACCTAAGAATGAGGTTCAGGGAACTCCTGTAGATTAGCTCTCCACTCCTTTCTTGGATTTGATCCCTATTTCTCAAGCAGCCATCTTGCCCCTGCAGGTACCACACATGGAGAAGCAGTTATTAGAAATGGGATGTGGTATGGCAAGTGGAACAGGCCTAGGTGTTTTATTTTAAAATTTAAAAAAATGTCTGCATTGGCTGAGGAACTCTATTACCCAGATCCAGGGACAATATGGAGAGCTTCTGACCTCAGCTGCTATTCTGTGATTACGGAATTTACTACAGAATCCAGGCATTGTTGTAATATGTTGCCCTACAATCTAAGATTTCATTTTTTAAAACTGTTTTTGTTACTCATGGTTATGAAAATAATCTTTACAATATTATTCAAGTCTAAACCAATATAGTGTTACCTTCCTGAGTCTGCAGAAAGCCTGAAACATCCATCCAATGTGTTTATCTAACTAGAATCCCAAAATGCCTCCCTATGTTTACACAGGAGCTAAAAGTCTCAACTGCCTCTTATTAAGGGACCAAAACCTTTGATTTCACCAACTGACAACTTCAGAAATGCAGTGCTGTGTTGTTAGTACAAAAGTCTGCAACCTAGCAAAAAAAGATGAAAAGGTGTAGACAGGGTAAAGTAAATTGAATTTAATATGCATAAAATAATATGGTCTAAAACCTTCAATTTCCAGGCTACTGCATTGGAGTACCTAAGATTCCAGGGATGCACAAATCTTAGACATGGAATCTTCACAAAAATTTCATGAAATTTCACAGTTTAATTTGATTCTATCCCTTGTGAGTTCTGAAGTCAAAATATTACTTGTATCACATTCCCCACCCTAATGTGTGTGCAGATTTTTTTAAAAAAAGTATTTCACCTAGAATTTTTTTTTTTTAAATTGAACTATCCCATAAAATGTCACTTCTGAAGTCAGTTTTAATATAGAAGTCCAACTAGGGTAGCAGAATTAAATAAAACTGTAAAATACATAAATGTGTCACAGTTTGTATATGTTCAGTTCTGAAATTAGTCTAGCAAATTGCTTTCTCGCTGCAATTCTGTTTCATAGCTTATATCTTTATGCTTAATATGACATAATGGCAGTTTTCATCAGTACCTATTAATGAAGCATCATACATTATGATACTGTAAACTGGGGAATTTAATGTTGGGCGATAGCTATTGCAGCTGAACTTCGGAACATGGTACATCTAGATCTACTTAGACTTAAGGTATTTTGGTTAGAAAAAAATAGCTTAACTTAATCAAATTTAAAATGGTGACAAGGAGAAGAATGTGACCTACGGATTCTGTCTGATGAGCTCTCAGTCCGTGCAGGTGAGCTGGACACACTGCTGCTTCGATGAGATGATGGATGGCTGCCAGGTCTTCGACCTTCTTCAAGGGAAGGAGCAGGAGAAGGGCTGTCTGGAACACGTTCCTACACCCCCACAAAAACAAGATAACACATTAAAGACAACAGCTCTCCTGATTATTGAATATCATTTCCTCTACAGAATCTCCCTGTTATTTGAGCAATATCTAATTCCACTCTGCTCAGTTACTCTTGTTTATTCCTGGGGTTGATTTGACTTGACTCTCCACGACTTGTGGCATGCGATTCTCAGAGGAAGGTTCATACCTCTAGAACACCAGAGCCTGACTTCTATAATGCAGCAAAAGACTTAACCATTGAGTCAGGCTTTTTAACTGACTCCCTCGACTATATTTAACAGCATCTTGTTTTTTATGACATGGAGTTATGTTTAAAAAAACCCTATTTTGGCTGTGATTGCAGTAACCAGTATCGTGAGAAAGTGGATGATATTATAATTTTATAAATAAATAAGGGCAACACTCTGACATCCTTACTCATGTGTTGAGAACCTTACTCCTCAAATGGTCACATTCATTTCAATGGGACTATCGGATGAGTAAAATATTCACAATCTGGCACTAACTAAATAAAACAGCTACAGCAGAAAGCTTTTGACATACTAACTAGTTGCACAGAAAATGTATTGTGTTCATAAGTACTCAATATTTTTTGAATGAATCCTTTCTGAAACACGCTGGGCCTGTGTTGGTGAAAAAGCTGTACCGGAAGTTAACGTAAGAATCAGAAATATCCGATATTTATGCAGCTTTGGTGTAGAAAGAATGAACAAAGGGAGGTGGGTGTTGCTACTGGAGAAAGAGAAGTTACTTACCTGTACAGTAACTGGAGTTCTCTGAGATGCTTTGGTGCTCCAACTTAGCATGTGCACATGCCCTTACACACTTGATCAGAGCTTTTAGTTAGCTGTGCCTGCACAGAACACAGGCTCATGCTCCAGTGTGAGGGTATAGAGGGAAGGCAGGCCACAATTCCAGTTCCTTTCCAACAATAAAGTCAAAGTAAGACTTCACATCAGAGGGGAATGAGGTTGGGTGGTGGAGCACCCATAGGAACAAAACATCTTGAACTCCAGTTACTGTACAAATAAGTAACCTCTCCTTTTTCTCTTTTTCTTCTTCTTCTTCTTCTTTTTTTTTTGAGTTATAGTTCCATCTTAGGAGACTTTTTTGAGTTATAGTTCCACCTTAGAAGACTCTCAGGCAGTATTTCTATGAGGAAGTGGGTGTTAAGGAGACAGATACAGTACAGCTCAGAGAATAGCATCACCGAAAGTCATATCTCCCCTGGAAGCAGATACAACACTGTAATGCTTGGAGAATGTGTGAATGGATGACCTGGTGGTGGCCCTGCAAATGTCCATGATGGTGATGTCCTTAAGAGGTAGATTTGAGTTCTTGTGGAATGGGCAGTCACTCAAGGTTGGGGATGCACACTGGAAGCTTCATAACTAGCTGAGATACATCATGAAACCCATTTTGATAGCCTTTGAGTAAAAATTGGATGCCCCTTCATCCTTTCTGTGAAGGAGGTAAAGAGTATTTGAAAGGCCTGGAATGGTTCCATTCTATTAAGGTAGAAGGTAAGAGCCCGTCTCTCAGCCAGATTATGAAGACTAGCCACTTCTCTTGAGGAGTAAGGTTCAGGGTAGAATACTGCTAGTTGAATGACTTGATTGATATGGAATTCTGATCAGACTTTAGGCAGGAAGTGAGGATAGGAGTATAAGCTACTTTAACATGGTAGAAAATTGTGTACAGGCAGTCAGCCACAAGTGGCCCTAGCTCTTCTACCCTTCTGGCCAAGGTTATGGCTATGAGGAATGTAGTCTTAGAAAACAAATGAAGGAATGAACAGCTGCCCATGGATTCAAATGGAGGATATCTCAGGGCACTGAGAAATAGGCTAAGGTCCCAAGGAGGAGTAGGGCTACTTGTCATAGGGAAAGAGGTTACATAAGCCCTTAAGGAACCTCACTGTGCTAGGTGATTGAAAACAGACAACCCTTCAACTAGTAGGTATAAGGCTGTATTGGCAGTTAGGTGGACCTAATGGAATTGAGTGTCAAACCTTGCATTTTTAAATTAAACTAAAGTGGGTAATTGAGCATGGTTGTAAGGAGTGACTTGGAGGGGGATTCAGATTGATGAGTACACCAGGGTTGGAAACACTCCCACTTTTATGGGTAGATTTTCCTTCTGATGGGTTTTCTAATGCTCAGAAGTATAGTCTTAACTTTGGGAGAACAGTCCAGTTCTATGCCCGAGATCCATCAAGGAATTAAGCCTTGAGGCACAGTGAAGAGATGTTCAGGGAGGGTCTTGGTGCCTGGTTCCTGTGTCAGGGGACCTACCATCAGTGGAAAGTGAAATATGCCTGCAGACAGAGATGAAGTAAAATGGGGAACCACACTTGCTTCAGTCATGATGGTGCTATCAGAATAGATTCATAGATATTTAGCTCAGAAGGGACCATTATGATCATCTAGTCTGACCTCCTACACAACTCAGGCCACAGAATTTCACCCACCACTCCTGTGAAAAACCTCTCACCTATGTCTGAGCTATTGAAGTCCTCAAATCGTGGTTTAAAGACTTCAAGGAGCAGAGAATCCTCCAGCAAGTGACCCATGCCCCATGCTACAGAGGAAGGCGAAAAACCTCCAGGGCCTCTTCCAATCTGCCCTGAAGGAAAATTCCTTCCCGACCCCAAATATGGTGATCAGCTAAACTCTGAGCATATGGGCAAGATTCACCAGCCAGATACTACAGAAAATTCTTTCCTGGGTAACTCAGATCTCACCCTATCTAATATCCCATCACAGGCCATTGGGCCTATTTAGCATGAATATTTAATTACCAAAACCATGTTATCCCATCATACCATCTCTTCCATAAACTTATGGTTGTTGTTCTCTCTTTTGCTTTAGTTTGTTCAGAGCCTTGAGGATCAAGGGCGTTGGAGGGTAGGTGTATAAGAGGGTAAGAGGCCAAGGGATGAGGAGAGCATCCCCCATTGAGTTGTGGTCATAACCTCCCCCTGAGCAGAGTCAATGGCACTTCACATTGGATGGTGTTGCAAAGAGATTTGTCTCCAGAAGGCCCCAGGACTGACAAATGCTCTGAAAGACTGAGAAGCTGAGTTTCTTCTCATGATTTTGGTGAAAGTGCTCAGGGAGTCTGCTATGGTGTTCTGCAGGCCGGGCACATAGGCCTTTGACATGTCTATGTGATGAGCTATACACAAGTTCTACACCTATATTGACTCTGTGCACAAGGATTGATCTTTCTCCCACTTGCCAATGTATGCAGTATAATGCCACTCTGTTGTCCAGCATCACTTTGTCAGAGTGGTTGCTCTGAGTCTGAGAATGTTGATTTGGAGGCACCCTTCATGGGGAGTCCAGTCCTAGGATGTAACGTCTTGGAAATGGGTACCCCAACCGAGCAGGGAGGCACCCATGGTGATGACCCTTGATGAGGATGGACATTAAAAGGGGACTGCCACACAAACTTTGCAAGGATCCTTCCACCAGTTGAGGGAGTTGAGAACTCTTGGGGGGTGGGAGGTATTAAGGTCAGCCATTTGGAAAGATTGTACTAGCTTTGAGTGTAAACAGTCTTGAGCCAGGCATGGAGGCACTGAAGGTGTAGTCTTGCATGGGGCAGGTATAAATTTCAAGAGGTCACAGAGTAGCCCTGGAATCTTTAAGAGAATGGAGGTAACTATCAGTGTTATTACTGAAGATCTTAGGCCTCTCAAAGGGAAGATCCTCCATCATATTCTGCACTTCCTTGGGAAGACAGAGGCTTGCAGCCAGGAGGCTCAATGTATGATGATAGTTGCCATTGAACACAAGGCTGTGTAAGCTGGCTGAGGGAAGTTTGTAGAATATTTTTTTAGATCATCTGGCTTTCCACAAAGAGGGCCAGAAACTGCTCTCTGTGGTCTCGGGGAAAATGATAAATAAAATGTGAACATTTTCCATAATTTGTGAAATCATACTTTGCCATGAAGACCTGATAGTTTGCAACCCTAAACTGAAGAACAAGTGACATATAGATCTTATGACCTAAAAGACACTCAAGCTCTTTGTCCAAAAGAGTTGATTTGGAGCAAGCTTCTCAATTCCTTTCATTGACAACATCCACTGCCAAGAAGTTGGCAGGAGGAGGGGAGTTGTGAGAAAAAATTATTCCAAATCCTTGGACAGTACATAATATTTCCGTCAGCCCCCTTGCAAGTGGGTGCGATGGTTGTAGGTGTCTTCCATTCAGTGCAGGATGGTGAAAGTAATGCCTCATTAATGCGAAAGGCAACCTTGCCCTGGGAGACAGAATGTTCAAAAGAGAGTGTTGTACTTTCTGGATCTCCTCCCAGGGAATCTGGAGTGACTCCTCTCCCTTTTTAACAGGTCTTGAAAGGCCTTGCAATCATCTGCATAAGATGGTGGGGGTTGGGATAACTGCCTCATTGGGGGAGGAGGAAGACTTGTCAGATGGTGGTGTCTTCTCCCCAACCACTAGCCCTTGCTCCTCCAAGTGGTCCTCCTGGTGGGAAGGGTACTGCGGTACCAGTTGCTGTTGGTCTGTATGAGGCCTTTTGCAGGAGGACACTATGTAACACTGGTCAGTATAATTATCCCATGGGTTCTAGAAAGTCCACTGTGGTGGTTTATAAGGGAAAGGAGTGGGATACAGAAGCAAGAATGGGAGCTGTGGCTCCAAAGGTTGTGATGGTGCCGGCAAAAGATCCCTCTCAGTACCTGTTAAAGAGAGATATTCCAGTGTCAACAGCAACTAAATCCTCCTGGGAAAGGAAACTGATCAGTACTGAAGAGCCTGGGAAGTGCTCCCCAGGAATCTCAAATGGTACCAGAGATGATATGAAAGCATAGTCCTTGCTTTTGTTGTGGCAGTGGCCCAAGAAAGACAATACCAGAGCATGCATTGAAGGCTTCTTAGAAGAGTCCCTGCTCCTAGAGGAGTCCTTACGTCTGATGTTATCCTCCTCTGTACCAATGATGGTGCTGTTCAGTGCAGTTAACTAGAAGACTTCTTGGTGCAGGGTGTACTAGAAGTCTGATTTTTGGGTACCTCATGGAGGCTTCAGCAGTACCCATACGACGATACAAGGTTTCCTTTTTCCCTAGCCTCACAGGTGACTTTCCCATTCTTCTGGAATCTCTCTCCAGGGAATGGGTTTTCTTCACTCCCAAAGCTGCCCCATAGTCTCTGCTTACTGAAGGCTGAAGTTAATGAAGCGGTCTGAATGGCGGAGGCCAATGTACGGCAGTGGAGGGGTACTGGACCACACAGGTCTCACAGAACGCTGAATCAGGAGGAGCTTCAGCCTATCTTCCCTCAGCTTCCTAGATCTTCTCTTAAACCCGGAGCATACCTTGCACTTTGATGGGACATGAGATTGTCTGAGGTAGCTAGAATGCCCATTGCTGAGGGAGAAAGACCTGTGGCAAGTCTTACAAGGTTTGAAACCTGGACTCTTTGGCACAATGTAAGAAAGGAGGCCACAGACAGAGAAAGGCTGAGGGTAAAGAAGGCCCTGGATAAAAAGAAAGGCCCAGGAAAAGGGGGACCACCCCCAAAAAGCATAAGCCTTTGCTTAAAATAAATAAGAAACAAAATTAAATAAAATGCTAAAAAAAATTACAGAATAAGGCAGTAGCTATAAGGCTAACAACAGACACCATAAAACTATCTCAAACTGAAGGTGGTTGAGAAGGAACTGGACTGGTGGTGGGTATTGCTCTCCCTATATATCCTTGCATCTGAGCATGAGGGTGTGTAGCGCACAAGTGTGACCTGCAGACATTGCCAGCTAAAATATCCAATCAGGAGTTCACAGGCAAATGTACATCCTAAGGTTGAGTACCCATAAGGATTATAATTTGAAGGACTGTCTTTTGGGGGGGTGGCGTCTTGTCCTGCAATTGCTGAGTACTCTCAATTTCCAATGACTCCTAAGGGCCTAGAACATTGTTGGTAAAAAAAAAAACAATAAAATAAAACAACCCCCTCAGAATTGGGGGAGTGCAGAATCTCACAGAATTGGGCCCACCAACAGAATCATTATGCTATATCATGTAAATAGGTCTCTAACAACTATTTAACAATTAAGTCCAGATTTTCAAAAGACCTCAGGCCCCAACATCTCCCACCTAGGCAACTAACTAAAGCCTCACTCATTCAAAGACTTAGGCTATGTCTAACAATAAATCGTACAGCGGTACTGCTGCAGCTGCACCACTGTAAGGTCTCCCGTGTAGCCAATCTATGCCGGCGGGAGGTGGAGACAAAGCATTCCATGCATGTTTATCCTTTCCTTCCACACAAACACACTGTGAGTGATCATAGAATCAAGGAAGATTAGGGTTGGAAGAGACCTCAGGAGGTCATCTAGTCCAACCCACTGCTCAAAGCAGGACAAACCCCACCTAAATCATTCCAGCCAGGGCTTTGTCAAGACGGGCCTTAAAAACCTCTAAGCATGGAGATTCCATTCCAGTGCTTCCCTACCCTCCTAGTGAAATAGTTTTTCCTAATATCCAACCTAGACCTCCCGCACTGCAACTTGAGACCATTGCTCCTTGTTCTGTCATCTGCCACCACTGAGAACAGCTGAACTCTTCTCTTCTGCACACTAAATAACCCAAGTTCCCTCAGCCTCGCCTCATAAATCATGTGCTCCAGCCCTCTAATAATTTTCGTTGCCCTCCGCTGGATTTTCTCCAATTCGTCCACATCCTTTCTGTATTAGGGGTCCCAAAACTGGACGCAATACTCCAGATGTGGCCTCACCCGTGCCGAATAGAGGGGAATAATCACTTCCCTTGATCTGCTGGCAATGCTCCTACTAATGCAGCCCAATGTGCCTTTAGCCTTCTTGGCAAAAAGGACACACTGTTGACTCATATCCAGATTCTCATCCACTGTAATCCCCAGGTTCTTTTCTGCAGAACCGTTGCTTAGCCAGTTAGTCCCTACACAGCCTGTAGCAGTGCATGGGATTCTTCTAGGGATTCTATTGTTTTTGTTGAACCTCATCAGATTTATTTTGGCCTGATCCTCCAATTTGTCTAGGTCACTCTAGACCCTATCCCTACCCTCCAGTGTATCTATCTCTCCCCCAAGCTTAGTGTCATTCATGAACTTGCTGAGGGTGCAATCCATCCCATCATACAGCTCGTTAATGAAAATGTATAACAAAACCAGCCCCAGGACCAACAGCTAGGGCACACTGCTTGATACCGGCTGCCAACTAGACATCGAGCCATTGATCACTACCCACTGAGCCTGATGATCTAGCCAGCTTTCTATCCACCTTATAGTCCATTCATCCAATACATACTTCTTTAAGTTGCTGGCAAGAATACTGTGGGAGAAGAGACCAAAAGCTTTGCTGAAGTCAAGGTATACCATGTCCACCTCTTTCCCCATATCCACAGAGCCAGTTATGTCATTATAGAAGGCAATCAGGTTGGTCAGGCATAACTTGCCCTTGGTGAATCCAGGTTGACTGTTCCTGATCACCTTCCTCTCCTCCAAGTGTTTCAAAATGGATTCCTTGAGGACCTGCTCCATCATTTTTCCAGGGACTAAAGTGAGGCTGACCAGTCTGCAATAGTTCCCCAGATTCTCCTTCTTCCCCTTTTTAAAGATGGGCACTACATTTGCCTTTTTCCAATCATCTGGGTCCTTCCCCGATTGCCACTCGTTTTCAAAAATACAGCCAATGGCTCTGAAATCACATCAGCCAACTCCCTCAGCACCCTTAGATGCATTGCATCCAGTCCCATGGACTTGTACATGTCCAGCTTTTCTAAATAGTCCTTAACCTGTTCTTTCACCACTAAGGGCTGCTCACCTCCTCCCCATACTGTCGTGCCCAGTGCAGCAGTCTGAGATCCGACTTTGTCTCAAAGACCGAGGCAAAAAAAGCATTGAGTACTTCAGCTTTTTCCACATCATCTGTCACTAGGTTGCCTCCCCCATTCAGTACGGGCCCCACTCTTTCTTCACCTTCTTCTTGTTGCTAACATACCTGTAGAAACCCTTCTTGTTACCCTTCACATCCCTTGCTAGCTGCAATTCCAATTGAGCTTTGGCCTTCCTGATGACACCCCTGCATGCTCGGGCAATATTTTTATACTCCTTCGTAATCATCTCTCCAAGTTTCCACTTCTTGTCAACTTCTCAATTGTGTTTAAGCTCACTGAAGATTTATCTGTTAAGCCAAGCTGGTCGCCTGCCATATTTGCTATTCTTTCTCCACATCAGGATGGTTTGTACCTGAACCCACAATAAGGCTTCTTTAAAATACAGCCAGCTCTCCTGGACTCCTTTCACCCTCATATTAGCCTCCCAGGGGATCCTGCCCATCAGTCCCCGGAGGGAATCAAAGTCTGCTTTTCTGAAGTTCAGGGTCCGTATTCTGCTGCTCTCCTTTCTTCCTTTTGTCAGGATCCTGAACTTGACCATCTCATGGTCACTGCTGCCCAGGTTGCCACCCACTTCTACTTCCCCTACCAATTCTTCCCTGTTTGTGTTCAGCAGGTCAAGAGGATCACAGCCCCTAGTTGTTTCCTCCAGCACTTGCACCAGGAAGTTGTCTCCAAAACTCTCCAAAAACTTCCTCGATTGTCTGTGCACTGCTGTATTGCTCTCCCAGCAGATGTCAGGGTGACTGAAGTCCCCCATGAGAACCAAGGCCTGTGATTTGGAAACTTCTGTTAGTTGTCCAAAGAAAGCCTCATCCTCCTGGTCTGGTGGCCTATAGCAGATGCCCACCATGACATCACCCTTGTTGCTCTCGCCTCTAAACTTAACCCAAAGACTCTCAACAGCCTTTTCTCCAGTTTCATACTCGAGCTCTGAGCAATAATACTGCTCTCTTACATACTGTACAAATCCCCCACCTTTTTCCCCCACCTGTCCTTGCTGAACAGTTTATACCTATCCATTACAGTGCTCCAGTCATGTGAGTTACCCCACCAAGTCTCTGTTATTCCAATCACATCATAGTTCCTTGACTGTGCCAGGACTTCCAATTCCTCCTGTTTGTTTCCCAGGCTTCTTGCATTTGTGTACAGGCACCTCAGATAGCTAGTCGATTGCCCTACTTTCTCAGTATGAATCTCACTAAATTTAATGAAACTATCACAGGCCCTGCTCCCGCTCTCACTGAAATGAACAGAAAAGCTTCTATTGACTTCAATGGGAGTTGGATCAGACCAACAGCGTGTAAAGTTAAGTGTGTGTTTTAATCTTTTCAGGATCAGGGCCTAAAAAAACAGGGTGAAATCCTGGCGCCATTGACTTCCCTGAAGCTAGGATTTCACTGCAGATTTTCAAAGGCACTCAGTTCCCAATTAGACACTTAAACAAGTGGTTGGATTTCCAAAAAGGGCTTGGAACCCTACAGCTGCCTTTCTGACTAACTTTTCTGCTTGACTTACAGAGCCCCAAAGGAGTTTAAATAAAGGTATATAATGTATTTTAGGTTAAAAAAATTACAGGAAAAAAAAATCATTTAAAGAAGTTTATCAATCATTGAGGATGCTATTTTATTTCTAAATATTAATTTAAAAGTCCTTTGAAGTACTCTCTATATTTGACTTTTCTCAGAGATACATCAACTGAGCAGATAATTTCATTTTCTCTCACTGAAAGTCAGGATTTCCTGAATAATCCTGATCAGAAATTTGACAAAAACCAGAAACTTATTTTTTTCCCTACTGTTTTCCAACCAGTTTTATTTCTGACATAATGCAATAATACAACTTCTGTTTACGTTAGTGGCACACATGAAAGCCTGCTGCTGTTAATGTAGACAAGCCTCTTGCAGAAAGAGCATGCTGTTCTTCCTTAAACCCCAGACAGAATTTGCAACAGCTCTGATTGTCATTATACAGCACGCACAGTAGCTGGATGAACATTTGGTCTGTTGAATGCATTCCAAAGGAAATGAACAACACATCTATCTATAGTAATCAATAAAATTGCTCAGGTTAAAGTTTACTGTGAATGTTTGTTATGCATGCTGTTGTGATTGCACAGGGACTCAATGGGCCTATTAATGGAGAGGGTGAGGACCTTTTAGAACAATGTATCAAGACATTTAAGTGGATTCCACTTTAATAGTCTCTATTTTTTAAGTTAAAAACATTGATGAGGAAAGTTTAACTGCATCATAGCTCTAGGCTTATTATGACTTTGATTGTGTTTATATGCCCATGAACCGAGTAGTCAAGTGGAGGATTAGAATGCAGATGTTCTCAGAACATAGAAGATATATTTCTTTAGATTTAGGAGGATTTAAGTATCCACAGTGTACAGATTCAGTATAAATTGAAACAGACCATATTTAATCATTTAATTAAATATATAATGTCACTGTTTGGCATACAATATATTGGTCTTTGAAGGGTTTCATTAAAATGAAATCCAGTGAGCACATAAGATTTGAATACAGAGTTTCAGAGTAAATTAATTTATTTAAACCACTTAATTTGCTTACCCTATTTATTTATGTGTGCTGTTACAGCATATATTATAAAATGGAGACAGCAAAAGGAATGCATAGGACTAACTAATATAATTATTACTGAAACAAACCAGATAATGAGTTTTATTCACATGTAATAAGACATAGCATGAGAAAGTCTATGAGGGAACTATGTAAACTGTGTTTATCAGTTCATTTGTGGAATACCCTTTAACCTCAACAGACAAGGGACTGAACTATGGGTAGGCAAGAGTATTACTAATGAAATACCTCAGCTCACTGCTTTACAGTCTTGCTTTGTAACTCCACCAATCAATAATATATAATCTCTTGTAATTTTCTGTCTTTATTAAAGCTAGTTGCAATAATAAATGGAAATGCTAGTAATAATAAATTTAAATACTCCCTTGCTCTAGAAGGGGCACACTAATAAACTAATGGTGCTGGAATATCAATATTGGAATGTTATTCTATCCTTTCACCAGGGTGTTTGTGGAGAAAAGATGGATTTAGGTAAAATGACATTTCAAAAGCACTTTATTTTAAAAACTTTTTTTAAAAAGGATATGTATAAAAACATGTTCAGTTAATAAATCAGACTCGACTTCAGCAAAATACACTATAATAGCTGTCTTTTGACTGATGTGAAATACCACTTTCAGACCAACAGGTCTAAATTAGAGAAAGAAGAGTCAAAACTTTCTAAATTTTAATTCTGGCTCTGACAGTGACTCTTTCTTTCCAGGGCCTTGTGAATGTCACCTAGGCTGTGTCTATACATTTTTCTTTCTAAAATGTATGCCCATCCCTTATCAATTCAACGCCACTGAAGAATAGACCAAGCTGCAGGCTGTGACTGCCACCCTGTCTGCATTAGTGTTCCAACCATTGCTATAAAAGAGGAACATTTTCCAGTGGCAAAATCTTGGTGTGTCTAATGCAGTGATTGGCAACCTGGAGCCAGCATGTCCCTGTGGCTCGCACCGCTTCCCACAGCTCCCAGTGGCCAGAAATTGTGAACCACAGCCACTGGGAGCTACGGCCAGCTGTGCAAATGTAAACAAACTGTCTGGCGGCCCACCAGTGGATTACACTGGTGGGCTGTGTGCGGGCCACAGGTTGCCCACCACTGGTCCAATGCATACCAGAAGCTTTACTAAAAACCAAATATATTGAGGAAGATTCTCTTCCACACTCTACTACCTCTGAGTCATTTAGGTCCAAGTCATAGACTCATAGCTAAGGAGTCCAAAGCCAGTCCTGACCTCTCACCTGGAACTTTCATAAGAACATAAGAATGGCCATACTGGGTCAGACCAAAGGTCCATCCTGCCCGGTATCCTGTCTACTGACAGTGGCCAATACCAGGTGCCCCAGAGGGAGTGAACCTAACAGGTAATTATCTAGTGATCTCTCTCCTGCCATCCATCTCCACTCTCTGATAAACAGAGGCTAGGGACACCATTCCTTACCCATCCTGGCTAACAGCCATTAATGGACTTAACCTCCATGAATTTATCCAGTTCTCTTTTAAACGCTATTATAGTCCTAGCCTTCATAACCTCATCAGGCAAGGAGTTCCACAGGTTGACTGTGTGCTGAGTGAAGAATTTCCCTTTATTTGTTTTAAACCTGCTACCTATTAATTAAACTTGCTACCCATTAAACAGAACAGTAAGAGAGTCAGGGGCCCAGTGGAGGCCTGTCAAGGGCAGGGAGAGATTGTATGTCATTGCAGTGCTGTGAAATCCAGCAATCTCCTTTTGGTAGATGGTCCTTTGGAGAACATTGCTAGCTGGCACATGTTAGAGAAACCTTCATGCAGAAGACCAGGCAGCTATAACCATCTCCTTAATGGCCACAGATCTTCCCTCCTGTGATCTGCTGGCCCATTATATGTACTACTTTCACTTCAAGCATTCATTTTCTGGTTCTACCCAAAAGTGAATCAACTTTGTTGAGCAAGAACCACCAATCCAATGGCATTTCTAAAAACCTATCACCACAAAATTGTACTGGATTACAGAAAGCCTGTGAAATTTGTTAAAAAGAAACAGTCAGCTTTCCTACTTTATAATTAGACCATGACCCTCTATCTCGGAGCATGCAGACGGATTTCTCTTCTACTTTGGTTATTTAGGATTTGCTTCAAGCATCTGTAAAACTGAGTATTGCTCATGGTTCTAGACATTTAATTATTTGTTTTCTTTGGATATTTACTCCATTATTTTATTGGTAATGGATGTTAGATATAAGGGTTGGTAATTACCAGGATCACTCTTATTTCTAACTTTGATGATCACTGCACATTTGCTTTTTATCCAGTTATCTGTCACCTCCCACATTTCTTTTTTGTGGCTATTGAGAAATGTTTGGCATATGTCCTTTTTCTCCAATCCTGCCTGGCAACAGGAAGATGGGCTTTACAGACAGGCTTCACTGAGAAGGAAACAAGAGGCAAAGATGTGTCTATCATAGATAGCACAAAAACCGCACTCTGCCCTCTTCTTTTCTAAAATTCTAGAAAGCATTGATCCAGCCAGGGATCCAGCAACTCTCCTGGGCATTTTAGGACACATGTTAAACTATTAGCTATTAGTAGCACTGCATAATTTTGCCTACTAGCACCCCTAAAGTCAAATACACTAAGGGACAAGCTCTTCAAAATAGCTCAGCTCTCATTTAGGCACCAAAATAAGAGGTCAGATTTTCAAAAGAGCTAGTTATAAGTGTCACAATGGGATCTGCTGGGTGCTATACCCTTTTGAAAATCTGATCCTTATTCTGATGCCTAAATGGGAGCGGTCTCAGTTGTGGATCCTGAGCATTTGAAAATCTGGCACTGACCTCGTTTGAAAGTTTGGCCCCACAATCTTCCCACCAGGAAGCTCTTGTCTTTCACCCCAGAGGAGATAGAGCATCCTTTCCCACACCTTTATTTCCCTGGTATTAGAAGTTTCAGACTCACAATATCCAGTCTCTTTAAAATTAATTGATCACCTTGATCGATCAGTCCTTCAGCTCTCATATAGATTGCGCTGATCATAAGATGTCTTCCATTCTTTTCTTATCCTGGCCTTCCTTCTCCATGTGTGGACATGCCTTTTCACAATAAAATCTTCCCATCGCTTTAATTAATTAATTAATTAATTAATTAATTTAAAAATTTTCCTGGTACCCTCTGCCCTCCTCCATGTGGCTTCTGATAAATGGGAAAAAGACTCTCAAAGCACAGTTTCCTTTCAGGATCTAGAATTTCCTATCTGCCTCCATGCCACAGGATCAAGAACAGGTCACATTCCGCATTATCTTTGTATATAGTATTATTTCCAGAGGACACGAAAAGGTACTGTCTCTTGTTTTACAGGATTTATGAGGTTGTGGTGAACACCCCTAGAATCACTATTCACTCCATCTTTGTTCCAGAGCACTCCGAATAACCCTGCAAGACCTTCCATCCTGTCACCTCCTCTCAAGCTGGATGAAGGGAGTCCCACAAGGAAGGCTGCTCTGCTCTGTTTCATATTTGCCTTCTTCCTCCTATTCCAGTTCACACAGAAAGGAGTTTCATCAGCCCTCTTCTCCTTTTTTGCAGGCAGTTCTTTTGATCCAGCAGCTCCATCTCATCCTCTCAGGAATAACCAGAACCCTTCTTCTAGAACCCTGCCACAAAGCACCCTCACTGAAGTTTAGTTGTCCCAGGCCTCAACCCCTGTACTTGCAGACCTCCTCTTCATTCCAAGAGAGGGCACCTCAAGCAATTTGTATGAGGTTGGTCCCTGCTCCTCCTCAGAAGGTAGGAAAAGGAGATGGGTCGGTATATAATCAAACTTCTTCTAGGCCCTTGTCACTTGAGGTTTTTGCCCAATAATGTTGCCCTTTAGCATTGTAACTTCATGGAAGCAGAAATCCATGCTCTTTTAGAAAAAAATGTTAATCTGCCCAGTTCCCCAGATTCAGATCAGAGAAAGAGGGAGATTTCCTCCATGTACTCCCTGGTGTACTACTGAATGTGTCAGGAGAGTTTCTACCCTGTTCTGCACTCTCACTTAAACCTTAGCAACTGCCAGTCAACATTTTAGATGTAAATTCCTAAATTCATTCTCAGGGCATCTCTGCTCAGTGTCCCTTCTATTCAGGGTTCTCCCTTGTGTCTTCTTCCATCACTCCAGTCTGGTTGATTATTCATCTCTTGGACTCTTTTGTAGTTTGCATAGTCCTCATTGTGTGGGCTAATTTTCACCTTTCTCCTGTTTAGAGAGTCCTGCTCCTTCAGTGGTACTCTTTTTCTGTCCTCAGTCAATTGATATTATGGCAATGCTCTTCCCCCCAAGTCAAGGGCACCAGAACCTTTGTAGAAATGGGGGAAGGGCAAGGCCCATTCTTCCCCCACCCCCCCACCCCCATGGCTGGCTGCTCAAGACTTTGATTGTCTTGAGGCTGAGAACAGGTTGTAAGAGCAGGTTCCTTAGAAAAAGTTGTTGATTGCCCTAACTGAAGTAAAAAAAAAAAACCCAACAACCAATCATTCTCTACTTCATGTTCTCAGATTGAAGCATCTGGTGTTGAAGAAAGATGGACATATAAATTATCTTTCTTCAGTGAATCCTCAACTTTTAATTTGTAAGTTCTCTACAATATGCAGACCTCTCTGAAAGGGGACATTGATTTCCTTTCATTTGCAAGGAGACTATTTTGATCTCTTCTGCAATGACCAAAGTACAGACCTGTTACTCCTCAGTCACCTGTTATTTCTTTTGCAAATGCCTCTTGATATTTCCCGGACCCATGGGAGAAGTATTCCTGAAACGGCTTTCTTTCCAAATGCACATGAACTCACCAGAGGAGTATAAATTAGTTCCTTGGTTATCTCCTCAACCCCAGTGTGACAATGTGGGAATTTTATGTAATATTTTTTATGAATCCTATGTGTGCCTCAGTTTGCCTCTGCACTTTGCATTGTACAAACATTTTAAGTCTCCTTCTAAAACAGCACAGGAATGGGTATAGGTATTACTGGCTGTGTATATGAAATGAACAGGGTCATTAAACAACTGGTTGAAACCAACCCCAAATCAACCCCCACAGAAAGACAAAGCAATTACCAGTGACTGAACCAGCAAATGCTTAACATCAGGAAACCCCAGACAAGTGGAGGGAAGAAGAGAGACAGAGAGAGCAAGAGATGAAGTCCATCACAGCTTGGCTGACTCATCATGGCACCGGTTTGATCGGGGTGGATTATGGCTTAACTTCTGCCTCTCTTAGGTTACAAATGAATTTCAGATTCTATAGCCAAGTGACTAATAAATGGTTACCATGTTTCGAAAAGGCTGCTAGTTGCACTGTAAATTCTCACTGAGAGCATTGCACACTAAAGGGGCACAGTACAAGCCTCCTGCAGGACTCTGGCTTGACTGGATTCACTGCAGAGAACCATAGAGATAGGGTTAGCTGGTGCTGACAGCCCAATTTTGGAGTCTTGGATGTCACAGGCTTGTCCTAATGGAACTATGTGGTTCCTTGGGGCCTGGTGTACTAAAAGGAGTTACTCCCAGGAGACTGGTGACAAGCTGGGGCATAGACTAGGCCTTGTGACTTTGTGATACCTATATACAATGATTTTTGGTTTTACAGGGTAGTGTTTCATCTTCCCTTTAGTTTGTACCTAAAGTTTCAGAAAACCCTAAACAACAAGGGTTATTTTGAAAGTTTCAAAAAGGCCATTAATTTGCTAACTCCCTCAATACCCTATAACAGGATTTGTATCATTTGGATAACTGACTAGCATGTATTTACATCTTCCATCTCTCCCCTTTCTTACACAAGATCACTATTTCAATAGGATTTCCCTCACTTCCAGACAGTCTGAACGTTTATTTTTTCTTCTTTTTCTTATTGAAGACCATTTTTTAACCAAAATAAGACCAATTAAAAATAAAAATCAATGTTTCAGCCATTTTTCAGTTGTCATTCATTTCAACCACTTTTTATTAATGGGCCTATTTTCTTCTCTAAAGAACATCATGGCCGACGATATTTTTAAAATATGTTTTCCTGCTGATACATTTGTAAAAATTCCTCCTTTAATCCCCGCAACTGATTGGGCTAGAATTAACCTGATCTGCTTTTTTACTGTCTTTACTTTGACAATTTTTCACTGATTCTATACATACTTGTTTGGTTATCTCCCGCTCTTCTGTTTACAGCAAAAGTTGTGGTTTGTTGGTTTTGATTTTTGCTTTAATAACTTGTCTTTGAGTAGCTCCACTGGAATCGTTGCTTCTTGTTTCTAGATTCTTATCATTCAAAGGATATTGAACCTTTTCTACACTTATTTTGGTGACTCCGAGAATAACCCAGACTTTTTCCTTATCAGATAATATTTGAGAGAGAGAGAGAGAGAGAGAGCATGTGCACGGTGTCTGAATGGACCTGAACAAGGATTCATCTTTTTTAAAATTATTTTTATTTTTGACTCTGTGGCCGGTTGGTGAGATGGAGACTGATATCTGCCAGATGACTTTGGTAGGATCTAGAATTGACTCATTAATTGGGAGGGCAATTCTGGATGAAGAGGAGGTGTGGAGAATATCCACCAACTTGTGATGTGTAAATGCCACCTCCTGTAGGGGAATCTGCAGCTCATCTGCCACCCTCTTGGTAAGTTCCAGAAAGTTCTTAATATGATCATGTAGTGATGGGGGGGGAGGCAGTACAGGGTCTACTGGTGGACATGAGGAGAAGTTTGCTGGCGGGGTAGCTTCCCCTTCCAGTCCTTCTTCCTGTTATGAAAAAGCTTCCTCCTCCCCTGGCTCAGGGGCTCTGAACAGCAAGGCTGTAGGAGTCTGGTGGACTCTCTCTGAGAGACACTGGACAGCTGCGATATGTGTTTGTATGTCACCCAAGGATTGCAATATGGCCATTGGGTGGGAGGAGGGCAGGCGTGGGCGGTGGGGTTACCCCAAAGGGCCCATATCACATTTGTGGGTTGGCCCGATGGAATTGGGGAGGACCCTTGTATTGTGATGGTGGGATATGAGGGTTGAGGGAAACGACCTCCTTCTGGCCACTGTCAGACTCATCTCTGGCTAAGAGCGGTGCTGACTGGGGTATTGGTAGTACATGGCCTGGTGCAAGAGCAATCCTGGGTGCCGGGATGTGCTCGGTAACAGGGCCCAGGTACTGAGTAATGGGGATTGCGGTTCTTCCCCAACCATCAGGTCGCCAGGGTACCAGAGCTGCTGTGGTACCATGGGCTAACTTGGTACCACAGAGCAGTGTCTGTGGTATGTTGTCAGTACCGATGGTTGGGAAGGTGCAGAGCACTCCCTAGATGTGAGTTTTGTCGCACCTGGTACCCAAGGTTTTCTCTGTGCCATTCTTTTAGAGACCATATGGTAATTGTCTGTCTCCTTAGGGGACAGTACCATTGCCTAAAAGCCTAATTGCCAGAGCCCCTGGCTTCTCCAGGCAGTGCAGCCAGTGCCTCAGAGAGCAGAGCTCACAGTGGAGGCCCCCTTCTGGGTACCGTGCTTCAGAGTTGCTGGTGCCGTAGGTACCGAGGTAACCGCACTGGGAAGTCCCTCTTGCTGGCCAACTACTTGGAGCCCTTTTCATGAGTCTTTATAGGGGGGAGTTTGCTGGTTTTTTTCATGACTCCATCCCCTTTGAAGTTAAAGGCTGGGAAATGTATCTATATGTTTTGCTGATGAAACACATTGACCCTGCAAACTACTGAGTGACTATTCCGCAGAATTTCATGACCATGTGACTTCATATAGAGAAGCCACAATACAATGGAATTCTGCAGGTGCTACAGATTTGGGGTAAAAAGTGCCTGTATCTGAGAAATTTAAATGTATACTGTTGTTGTAGCTTTTCAGCTCTGGATGACTATAGCACATTTCCTTCCCTTTCTCCTGCTGTTGTAGACCTGTCAGCAACAATATATGATGTAAACATGGAAAAAATAGAAGAAAAAGAGTGTGACAATAAAATTAAATAGTAACACAATTTTTAAGACTACAGATTAATTGAAATGTAGACCCAACAGTCTTAAATTAAAATGAAGTATTGAAGTTACTGGGGGACAAATACTATAAAATCAAAGGAAAATTTGTACTTTGTATCAGCCATCTTGGCTAAATATTTTGCTGATTGAGTTCTAGTCCTGGGTGAGAGGGTGATATGATCCTGTAAACCAAGGCAAGCCTCAGCAGAGGACACATGAAACTGCAGCATATTTGGGGAGTGGCAGAGTAATTACAGTCTGGAGTTTTTTGTATATTAGGAAAATTACTGTGTCACTTTTTCAACCTGCAGTGCAATTGTTTTCTACTGTAACTCTTGGCTCTAAACAATATATATTATAAATATATATGTGAATACATACTGAATTGATACAATGCAGTTTTTGATACTGGTCTGCTGCTATTTTCCAAATGTTACAACACAGAATTATCTCAAGTCAATGTTAATAGGAGGTATACATTTCACAATATCCTTCATATTTTTATGCATCTTTCTGTTCAGGTGGAAAACTGTAGCCATCTGATATACTGAAACTTCTAACAAGCTGAGCCTTTGGAAGCCATGGACAGGTGATAAAAGCCACCTCATGTCTAAAGCTTCCCCAGGTCACAGCTGTCATACTCAGTTTGATTCATTGCTGTCACAATCTGCTGTCCCTGCTTGTTGCTGCACTTCGTTTATTCATCTAACTCATATATCTAAATATTCCATTACAAAAAGGACATCTAATGTTCACCTCATGTTTGAAAGGGCACAACACAAACTTCTGGAATTTAATTCTAAAGACTTGTGCTTAAACTGGCCATTACCAAATCTAAGGTGTCTGTTCACTTGTTCATTTCTCAATACTTCCCTTACAATTTTGTCTCTGTCTGATCTTCTTAGCCGTTTATCATGATTAAAATATTTGGTTATCATGTGGTCTCAGTTTTATTCCAACTTCTTATCAATTGGAAATGTAATATTGCCCAGTATGGAATGGCATTTGAAGCTTTGTGAGTTTACAGATAACAACACTGATTGTGGACTTGGTGTATTGGAGGAAAAGGTCAGCAAGTCATCTAGGTTGGCACTGTTCACAAAATCAAGTCTCCTCTCCAAGAAACCAGGATGTTTATCATATCAGGACCTAGTATCTACCAGGCTAATTCTGATCTCAGTTACAGCAGTACTGTAAGTCCAGAACAATTCTACTGAAGTTCATTGAATTAGCTTGTATGTACAAGAGTAGAAATTTGCTCCACTCCTTCCAATATTCAAAGACTGTGTTAATGAGAAAAAGGTGAACTTGTTTTGTCTAATTTCAAATACCCTCTGACATTTAGGTTAGAAAACTGAATTTAAAAACCTACTAGGTTCACCACACTCTTAAGGCCATCTCCAGTCAAAGGCAAAGAGACAGAACCAAATGAAAGCTTGGGTGGAAAAAAATGAAACATGAGGAGAGAGAAAGTAAAACCAGGTTTCAGAGTAGCAGCCGTGTTAGTCTGTATCCACAAAAAGAACAGGAGTACTTGTGGCACCTTAGAGACTGAGAAATTTATTTGAGCATAAACTTTCATGAGCTACAGCTGCATGTGAGCTGTAGCTCACGAAAGCTTATGCTCAAATAACTTTCTTAGTCTCTAAGGTGCCACAAGTATTCCTTTTCTTTTAAAGTAAAACCAGAAAGCCTTAAAATGTAGAGAAAGAAAAGATATAAATTCTAATAAAAAGTAGTTTTCTGACAACGAATAATAGTTTGTGATGTTTGTTCGTCCCTCTAGCATCAATATTAAGAAACAGAAACCGTAGTTTTGAGTTTTCCCACCTCACAAAATCACATTCCTTTTAGGCTGTATCTATTCTCACAATAGCACTAGGATATTATGTCTTGTAGCATGCTACTGTACATACTCTTTACATTGCCAGTGCCGGACACTAATATTTGCTCAGAGAGTTTGCCCTTTAACCACTACCTGCATGCGCCATAAGGACACTAGCTAAAATCATAGAGTTTCTTTGCCTCCACTGGGAGCAGAGTAGACTGCCAGTAGCCATTCCCCCAAACAAAACCGCCAAGCTCCATACCCTCCAAACACCAGTTGCTACTCGTAAGGCCAGGGAGAAATAATTCATACACTTAATATTTAAAAAAATTGTTTTACTGCAAGTGAGGCTAGAACAGGGGTTCTCAATCTTTTTTGAATCATGTCCCGACCATCTTATTTTTCTCTTGGAGCCTCTCCTCCTTACAAAGTGGGACTCTCCAATGTAATCCAGATGAAACTGTGGCCAGTAATACATTGGTTCCAATCAAGGGGATTCTAGTTTAAATAAATCAGTCCTTTGATCCTGCTGTCTGTCTGTGCATAGGTGAGGAAACCTTTTAAAAGCACATACAATAATAGTTTCCAGAGCAGTATTTCTCAACTTCAGCAACCAAGAGTGCTAGTGAGCCCTGCAACTCCATGTGCCAGGTCACAACTCCATTCACTGAAATTTGCCGTGGCCGCCCCGTCAGTTGTCTCACCAAATACAAAGGCAGTTTGGAAAGAGAGGCTATTTTGTCACTGCTCCTATGCCAAAAGCTATTTATAGTTTTCTTGCAATTTCACTGCAAACATGAATTTGCGCTGAAATCTGACCCGGTCACCCCTCCATCTGATGGACGGGTGGCCAGGATGAATTTGAGTGAATGGCTTTGGGACCCCGTGTGTGAATGCGCCCCATGTGCAAATTTTAACCACTAGACTTAATAACCACACATGTGACTCTCCAGCAAAATTATCATGAGGGGCCGAGAGATGCTGTGATTCCATCTTTCTTGTTAGTATCATGGTAAAGTGTGCACCAACAGGAAAATGGATGTGTGAGGGCTCACTCCATGGCCATCATGACACAGCAGTAAAAGAAGCATATACAGCATTGTGATAGAACCATAATGCCACTACAGAGATATATCATAGTTTTCGCTTCCATGATTATAATTACTTCCTAAACAATCTATATCCATAATATTAAAATAAACTGTGTCATACCTGCATAAATTATCTGCCTATTTGTCACCTATTTACCATCTCTGATAGAGAAATATGGATTAGATGATGGGGCAGTATAAAACTTTTAACATCGTGAATCTGTGGAACACAAATATATGCATCACATGCTCAGCAATTTATTTCATGTATATTATCTCTGCAAGTGGCATAAGTACATACACGGGGACTGTCTGATGGTGTGATGCACACTGAAGAAAGTATACTGAGCTATGTGACCGCGAGTTCTAATGCCATATCACCTACGGAATGCTCTTACTATTTCTCTGCACTTCACAATTGTTATTAACTTAGGCCTAATGCTCCAACTTCAGAGTAGGTAATTATAATTCATTCATTTTACACATAAGATAATTCAGAGGTTGGAGCCATCATTGCTGGGAACAAAACCCAGGTCTCTAAGATGAGACACCCACATCTTATCAGCTTTCCCACATGAACTTTCGAAAGAAATGGTCCAAATTATGTGTTTGTCCAACACATACTGACACGTGTAGATGTTTGTCCATCTCTAGTGATTAAACCACAACCCATGCTTTAAGATCTGGGGAGTTCAGGTTAAATCCCTGCAGATGACATAAAAATGTGTTGTTACACTTGGCTACACTAGGCCATATTCTGTTCCCAGAGCCAGGAAGAGAACAGAGAAATCCTGACACCCAACATTCTAGTGCTAATTCAGAAATAATTGTGTGACCCAGTGACAAAGTGTGTGTTGTGTTTCCATCTATGGGCTAGTACTCATAAAGGAGGATAATGTACCTACATCACCAGGACCGTTATAGATTACACGGTAGAACATTGTGCAGGGGATCTGAAAGTTCTAGTCTATTCCATGTAGGTTCTTCTACTGCTCTCATCACCATAGTATCTAAGCACCTTCCAATAGTGCATTAAGAGTGATGAGTAATGTGTCACATCTGGTTTGTTCTCTTTTCTTTCTTGTGGGCTCAAACTTGCCTGATGACCAACTGCGGGTGGAGGGAATATATGTAAATTTATCTAGGGTCCTCACACTCCTGTTGAAAATATTTTATATAGCAAGCTATTATATTTAAGAGTGAATTTAGATGTTCTGTTAATATTTGTTTTATTACTGTATTTTAGTGTCTGTATTTTGGTTAATGGGAGATGTTGCTTTAAGAATAGAGTGGGCCACATATTGGAGGGTTTGTCTGACGAGACTGAAGACAGTACCCTGACTGTGCAGATTCCTAAGAGATCAGAATTTGATATGATAAACTTATCTTAACAGAAAACAAGCTTCCCTTTTTAGGGTGTAACATTAACACATTAGGGAACTGGAACTCAGGACATAGCAAGTGACCCTCAGAGACTTTTTCCTGTTGGTTACCAGCATGAATCCAGCTCACCTCAATAGGGATTAAAAACTGCACCTATCTAATGAACATTTGGTGCTCCTTGTATGAGACGAGTCGCAGCTCCCACATCACAAACTCAGCACCACACTTTGCATAAATTGGCAGATTCAGCAGAGGCCAAGAACTTCACAGGCCATGGAGACTGAGCTGCCTCTGTGACTTACAAAGCAAGGTTCCCCAAATCAGGGTTGAGGCATGTTGACATAGTGATGTGTGGGGAAGGTTGCCCTGCTGCCCTGTAGATAAACCAATGGCTTCAGTAACCAGAGCTGCACAAACCATAATGGCAACATTTTCAAAAGCACCTAAGTGACTCAAGACCTTTTTGAAAATGGAAATTCAGCCATAAGTCACTTAGGCACTTTTAAAAATAACATAAATCCACGTGGTTTTTTAAAGAGGGCATAAAAACTATATGCAAATTAGATATAAATATGCAAATTGTCTCATTAAATAATCTGCATAAAATGTCACATGGAGCTACACAAAATTTGACAGTTATGATGCGGGTTTTAATAGCATGAATATAGGGGGGCTGATTTCCTCTGGAATGAGTTATGCAGGTCACCCCACACACACACATAAAAAGGTCAAGATTTAAAAAATTTACTAAAGAAAAGGAGTACTTGTGGCACCTTAGAGACTAACCAATTTATTTGAGCATGAGCTTTCGTGAGCTACAGCTCACTTCATCGGATGCATATCGTGGAAACTGCAGCAGACATTATATACACACAGAGATCATGAAACAATACCTCCTCCCACCCCACTGTCCTGCTGGTAATAGCTTATCTAAAGTGATCATCAAGTTGGGCCATTTCCAGCACAAATCCAGGTTTTCTCACCCTCCGCCCCCCCCCCCCCCCCACAAACTCACTCTCCTGCTGGTAATAGCCCATCCAAAGTGACAACTCTCTTCACAATGTGTATGATAATCAAGGTGGGCCATTTCCTGCACAAATCCAGGTTCTCTCACCCCCTCACCCCCCTCCAAAAACCACACACACAAACTCACTCTCCTGCTGGTAATAGCTTATCCAAAGTGACCACTCTCCCTACAATGTGCATGATAATCAAGGTGGGCCATTTCCAGCACAAATCCAGGCTTTCTCAACCCCCCCCCCCTTTTTTTTTCCCGGGGACACACACACACACACAAACTTAGAGTGAGTTTGAGTGTGTGTGTGTGTGTCCCCGGGAAAAAAAAAGGGGAGTGGGGTTTGAGAAAGCCTGGATTTGTGCTGGAAATGGCTCACCTTGATTACGATGCACATTGTAGGGAGAGTGGTCACTTTGGATGAGCTATTACCAGCAGGTGAGTGAGTTTGTGTGTGTATGGGGGTGGGGGGGTGAGAAAACCTGGATTTGTGCTGGAAATGGCCCAACTTGATGATCACTTTAGATAAGCTATTACCAGCAGGACAGTGGGGTGGGAGGAGGTATTGTTTCATGATCTCTGTGTGTATATAATGTCTGCTGCAGTTTCCACGGTATGATCCGATGAAGTGAGCCGTAGCTCACGAAAGCTCATGCTCAAATAAATTGGTTAGTCTCTAAGGTGCCACAAGTATTCCTTTTCTTTTTGCGAATACAGACTAACACGGCTGTTACTCTGAAAAAAATTTACTAGTAATTTTCAAGTGACAAGTGGAAAACTATTTGTCTTTAAGATGTTTCAAGTTAGGCACCCAAAAATTGGGGCACTGAAAATTAGATCCCATTTGAAAAATCTTTGCCTTCCTTTGTAATGGGTTTCTCTCCCCAGATAACTGGGGTGCAATTGAAAATAGGCTTGGGGATTGGAAAAAGAGTGAGAAAGTGTTCTTGGGGTGGAAGTGCTTGTATTTAGCTGTCAGGGAGACAGACATCAATGTGTGAGGAGTCCAGCTGGATTAAAAAACTTGTTGGTTTTAAAGACAAGATAGCCTGGGCTCATTTATTTGGATCCCCTTGATGCTACAATGTATTATCTTGCTAGCTATGGAATTCATGATGACACAGAGCACTATAAAGAGATTTTAGTGGGGTGGGGGTAGAGGTTTAAAATGTATTGGTTATAGTTTTACTCTCCATCTAAGTCCCACCGAGTTACACTCATGGTAACTTGGCCACCCAGCTTTACAGAGTTTACTAACTACTTTAGGCCAATTTGTTCAAGCTTAAAAAATAGAACATTTACTTTCTGAATGTCAAAAGCAGATGGAGACCAAATTTCCCACTGCTATATATAAACCGTGATATTGTACTTCAGATAATAAAAAGTAAGTAAGACACTGTGACATGCTAAGGATGCAAAAAACTAAGAACATTGGACATCATATATCAAGACTCCCACATGAACAAACAAAATGCTGTGTCAGCTAGTGTGTGCTCAATCATGTTCTCGATGCCATTATATTTATTACCATATGCCCATGTAACAAGCAGTGATCATGATTTAAATTTAGAAAATAAATGTAAGATGAAATATACACCTAATATGTCCCAGGGAATAGCTCTGGCATCATGTACCTCTTGCTAATTGCCATTCTAGTGAAAAATAAAGCATACAGAAGGGCAGAAATCACCATGCTACTAGGCAGTGACAGTTAGCAGCATGGCAGCATTAGTGAGATGACAGGGTAGATTCAAAATGGTCACCACCGCACCATGACTGTTGTCTCAGATGCATTTGCATGCACCATAATTCCAATGCTGATTTCTGCTGTCATCATGCCTACCAGGACAAAAGATGCAGCCTAACTTTTAAAGCCATATGTAGGCCTGGACCTAATTGCCTTATTAAGGGTTTGTCCACATGGCATCACAGTGTAGACTATGGCGGTATGAATTTCAGAGTGCACCAAACTGCCCTGTATGGACATTGCTGGCATGAACAAAAGGTATCTAGTTTGTGTTAATGTAATCCTCCTTCAAACAGTGTTACATTATTGTGAACTACATTCCTTTCAGTTTGTGCAAGCAACGTCAACACAGAGCAGTTAGCGCACAACACTTTGGTACACTCTTCAGAGTAACAGCCGTGTTAGTCTGTATTCGCAAAAAGAAAAGGAGTACTTGTGGCACCTTAGAGACTAACCAATTTATTTGAGCATTATCATACACATTGTAAGGAGAGTGGTCACTTTAGATAAGCTATTACCAGCAGTAGAGTGGGTTTGGGGGGGGGGGGAGAAAACCTGGATTTGTGCTGGAAATGGCCCAACTTGATTATCATACACATTGTAAGGAGAGTGATCACTTTAGATAAGCTATTACCAGCAGGAGAGTGGGGTGGGGGGAGGTATTTTTTCATGCTTTGTGTGTATAAAAAGATCTTCTACACTTTCCACAGTATGCATCTAATGAAGTGAGCTGTAGCTCACGAAAGCTTATGCTCAAATAAATTGGTTAGTCTCTAAGGTGCCACAAGTACTCCTTTTCTTTTTGGTACACTCTGCAATTCATACCCCCATATTCTGCATTGCAGTGTGGTGTAGACACAGCCTTATTAGTTTCTGATACCCTATTTACTCTCTCACTTTCTGAGATTGCTGCATTTGATCCCAAATGTTTGCATGAATGGTACAAGTTACATTGTCACTAGTGGCCCTGCGTGCAGTAATAAAGATTTAGCGGCTTTTAAAGGAGTTTAAAATACATTTTATTTTTCTCTTCAAAGGCACTTGCAATTGCATGGTTCAGTATGATTCCAAGCTTGTCATGGCATAGCAAATGAGAAAATGAGGAAGTACAAGAACAGCATGTTTATATCAAATATCTCAACAAACCCAGGTTCCTATAGGTCACCTAAACCACCTAGAATGTTAAAACTGTTGGTGCCCTTGTTTTGGGTTTGATAATTTTTTCTGTATCATGGGGATTGTGTTAAGGGGAAGATCTTCAGTGGGTCAGTAAAACTCAAAATAAAATTATGCATGCAAATCTGTTTTCTGTATACACAATGATGTGCCTGCAAAACTCGCACAGGCATTTTTAGGAACTGCTGACAATCTGGCCCCAAAGTTTAGTCAAGAGGTAGGATTGTAAATTTGAGGTTTGCCAAATTAGAATGCAGCACTCAAACCTGTAAAATAAGAAACCCATTAAATTGGAGGAGAAGATTTCTAAGCCACTGGTGGGCAACCTGTGGCCCAGGGGCCGCACACGGCCCATCAGGATAATCCAATGGCAGGCCGCAAGACAGTTTGTTTACATTTGCACTTCTACCTGCAGCTCCCCTTGGCCGGAAACGACAAAACGTGGCCACTGGGCACTGCGGGCGGCTATGCAAATGTAAACAAACTGTATGGTGGCCCGCCAGTGGATTACCTTGACATGGGCTGTAGGTTGCCCAGCAGTGCTCTAAGCACACATTCAGTATTTCTCATATATTCTGATCAGCTCATTTTCTCTTTATCCAAACAGGAAGATACTCTTTGTATCTAATTTATTAGAATCAAGGAAGAATAGTAGGTAAAATGGAGATATCTAAGTAAATATAAGGTGAAACAAACTTTATAGTTTGAATATTAGGGGATAGAATACATGCATAATACAAGTAAAGCATCCTCCACCAAGGAAGGGAGAAGACTCCAGGAAATCCACTGGAGAGCTTGAGATGCAGGCCTAATTTAAGTGGGAAATACCCAGATGCTTTGTTGCTAGGTGCTATACTAATCCCTCTGATGGACGGAAGTTATTAGTATTCAGACTTCTGTACTGTGCTACAGTACTGGCCTGGCGGTTGTCAGGTCAGTACTCAACTCTACTAGACCTGTATTCTATTTCTGAATGAGGCAGTGGTGAGAGTTCTACAAAGACAGCATGCTCAGCCCATGTTGAGAGAGCACCTCAAGATGTTCTTCAGTGAATTTATTAGTCACTCTAGTTCTGGCACTCAGACCTCCAGCTGGGAATATCTGCCATAAACACCAGGATTGGTGTCATCTTGGCCCCACTGTCGTCAATGACAAAACTCTCACTGACTTCAATAGGGTCCGGATTTTACCTCCAGCTTCTTGGGAAAGTGGCATGAGATCTTTTTTGACCATGGGTAGTCAGTATCTATATCTCATCTGACAAATGGCAACTTCAACTGTGGAACTGGAGCACTGATTCAGTACTCAGTATTCAGAATGTTCAGTTACCAACATAATACTCAGTTCCCAAAATCAATTCCTACAGTAAGTGGGGTTTTCTTTGGAACCCTCCCTTCCAAACACTGACCAAGCCTTGCCTTTATGACTGCTTACCTTATGACATCTGATGAGAACAGCCTTACATTAATAAGGTACCATGCTGTGAAGAAATTAATTTAGTATCACAGATATATTTCTAGATGTTTACCTTAATAACAGATGTCTCGACTCTGGATGGGGGACTCTGTACTTGTGCTGCTGCTGCCATATTTGCAATGGTACTAAGGTGGTTCATCTGACTCATGGCCATTGTGACAGATGCTGGAGGTAGGCTGACAGGAATTAATGGGTGGGGCATCATCATAAAAGGAAGTTCCAGGCCTAAGAAAAAAAAAAACAAAAGGCAGGAAATATTGGTTTATGATTTTTTTTAAATATTGACTATTAGAAATATATTTTCTTATGAGCAAAATATGTTGAAATGCTTGGCACCAAATGTGTTCAAGAATGAACTCTTCCAACATTTCAGTATAGAGCAGTTAACATGAATCTGTTCACTTTTTGTCCATGTGTAATTCCCTCTAGTATCCATGGAGGTCTTATACGCACAGGGAGAGGCTAACAGGCCCCTTAGTTTGTTCAGATCAGTGTAATGTTGTACCATATCATTGCTAAGCAATCGTTGTTCGTTATATTGTCCATTTTAATACTTGTGGCAAGGTGTCTTAGCAATAATTATAAAACTGATGCACAGGTTAATAGCTATTTAAGTATCAGGTTTACTGTGTTTGTTTTTTTATTTTTTTATGACTCCTACTTCCACTGCTGAATACTTTAATTGAAGTATTACAGTATTCACCATGTTTTTTATTTTGCATAGCCTATTTAACTAAACACAATAGAAAGACAGAAGTTTGAAAACCACTGATGTTAGTGTTGAAAGATGTCAACCCGTACCATTTGGCAGAAGGTGGTTCTGTTGAAGAGGGTTGAGAGGATGGCTAACTGGAAGGTTATGCTGTCCAGGCAAGCTGGGGTGGTTAACAGACACCTGTGATCCTTGGGTGAGGGGAGACTGAAGTTTTTCTTTATCCCAAGAACCATCACTGCTGCCTGTGGGGAATGAATATAAATTATTTGGATGCAGGAAGATTTCAAATTTGCAACGTCTGAATTTGAAATCAAGGCCACCAATTTAACGCATTTTGTGATTGACAAATTAGTGTTTGTAATGTATGGGTTGGGCAAGGGAGGAGGTTTGTTTTCAGTCAATAGAAAGAAAAAACACCTTAACAGATAGGTAAGGATAATATTTGCAGTTTATAGTTAGAAACATGAACTTATGGGTGTTAGGATTGTACTAGTTCACTTGGAGAGGTGTATACACTTTGAATTCTTAATCTTTGGCTAGAAGAAGAGCTTAAACAGTACAGTTCCAGTGAGAAATCAACAATGTATTTTAATGAATGATAAATATTTGTTATATTAACAGTTTTACTTATAGTTCTGTAATTCTTAGTAAGTAGAACTTGAGAGAAATATACCAATTGTTTTATATGTGGTAGAGGGTGTTCACTTATAAAGTTTTCATTGTCTGACTATGGCTATATTAATTATGTTCATATTTGTTCTTAAATTTTGGTATTAAAATAAAACTAGACAGTAGTTAAAATTTTTACTCACTGATGGCATCAACAGACATGCACACTTGTGTATGGTTAACATATTGCAATATTAGATAGTCAATTTATATTTCATTCCTTTCAATATAAGAAATTATGAGTCCAATCCTGCAAGTCCTCTACTTGTGGAACCCCAGTGGGAGCAAGAAATGATTTGGGCCAATATGTACTGACTATAACTGTATTTTACGTATCTGAGAAAACAGATTTTTCACTACCGTGAACATCAGCACTTTTCAATATAACACAGTAAAACAGAATAACACAGTTAAAGAATGGTATCAGTATTTCATTTATATGAAAAAGTTATTGATTTCTACATTATGGAAGTGCACTTTAAGTGACCTCTAAACTGAACAGGTCTTTAAAAAACTATATGTCTCTGAGAATATATATAATATGCTACCCTATCTTGAACTTCGCTGTAGCTCACGAAAGCTCATGCTCAAATAAATTGGTTAGTCTCTAAGGTGCCACAAGTACTCCTTTTCTTTTTGCGAATACAGACTAACACGGCTGTTACTCTGAAACTCGTAATCAGAAAGCTCCAGTGACTTCAGGGGGAATAGTTTATATATATATGAAGTTCAAGACTGGGCAGCATATTAAATGTATTCATACATTCATTTAATAGGCTGCCCAATCTTGTAAATATTATATTAAAATGTATTTTGTGCAAATTTTCATAGTACTTTTCACAATTATCAGATCAACAGTAGGGACCCTCTAATTTCCATTGACTTTAATAGGAATTGCATTAGCCCATTAGCCTTACCATTTTAAAAAAATACTTTTACATGAGATGACAAAAGCACAAAAGTTGGTCAAAGTCCAATTTAATTTCTCTAGATTTATTAAAAACCTGATTGTAAAAGCTATATAACATAGTTGAAAATGAAAAAATACTCAGTTATGGCCATTATTTTCCTTCCCCAGCTACTTCATGAAGACAGTTAAGGTTCAATATAAATTCTAATTCATTAGCTCAATACTGTCTAGATCCCAGTGTAAATTGTTCAGGAGTAGGTAATGAAAATTCAGTCCAAAGTCTCCAGCAGTCAAACAGAGAAATTTTATTAAACAATGAAAATAATCAATTAAACCAGATATCTTTATTGTCTTTATCCTCTTTATCATTTTACAAGAAATTCTGACAAACTTTATGAAATGTTTATACTTAGTTTAAGACTGAGCTTGCTAACACGACAGATTCTTAGGACTTGAGCCTCTGATAGGTGGGCATATCACCATGCCTTTTGGAAAGTCAGATACCTCTGCACAATAGGAAGACCACGGGTGAGACTGAGTTTTCAGTCATTATTTGGAAAAACAGCTTGCTTATTATACCTTTGTTTCCCCTAGTTTCTTTCCCTATATTATCTGCTTATTGCAATAATGACAAATACACTTCCATCCTGCATGTTCATTTAGTGAAGAACCTGACTGATATGAATAGATTCAGACCCCAATGTCTCAATTCTGTACTTGTCTACATACACTGTAACATCTTTATCTTTGATTTTCATAAGCCCCAAACAAGGCTCCATAGAAAAAAAATACAAGAAGAAAAGAAGACAATACAGATTTTTGTAAAACTTAATTGAAACCTGGATCAAATTACTCCAATTTTATATAAAGTTCTCATATTACCAACAAGTTCACATTTTAATAAATCCTTTCTACTGATTTTTTCCACTTCCCCACCAAAACCAGCTGTTAGTCCAGGTTAAAAAAAAAAAAAAGAAAAGAAAAGAAAAGAAAAAAAGACAGATTTGTTAAGAAAAAATGCAATTTCTTTTTGCCAAAATGTAACCTTTGCCATAGGAAAGTGGAAACAAATCGAAGCAAGCATGTTAAGGTTTTCACTCTACAAATGGAGGGAAGCTTTCAACATTTCATAGACATAACTCTCATGAAAGGGTCAATTTCATGTCAGGTCCTGTCTAGCTCTGGGGTTTGAGGTGAGGCTGGATAGAGACCTACATATCTGTGGATATGCGCTTTATATCTACGGATATCCACAGACCATGTTTGAAGATTGTGGATTGGATGCAGATACAAATTTTGTATCCACATAAGGCTCTAAGGATGGAGTCAAAATTAAGTTACTACAACTGTTATATTGTTTCCTGACTTCTCCAGAATTTGGTAAGGTCATCCATAGTATTTCTGGTTATGGCATTTCATATGTAGTCAAAGATGAGAACCTCTGCATTTGAGTGCACCTTATACCTCAGCACTACATGTACCCATTGTTTTCAGTTTCATCAAAACCAATACTGTAATGAAATGAAGGAGACACTGGTATTAAAGCTAGTGCTTAGTCAGGGATTGATACTTTGATCCTTGAAATCTAACATTGTCTGCCAAGATTAGTTTACTATCAAAATGACTCATAGCCATCTCCAACCCATAACATTAGAAACCACTTACAAGGTACAGCATCTTGCACTCTTAAACATCTGTAAGTGGACAGGCATAGATACAAATAGCAAACATTGGCCATTTGCTGCATTTTTGTTATGGTAGTTAAGCTCAACAGCTTTCCTCCCAGAGGAGATAGTTATTTTCATTTATGTCTAAGTAAAATAAGTGTTACCCCTCAGACAGTACTCACCCTCTGAACAACTAAGTGCAAGCTGCCAATTCAGTTGTTTTTTAAAAATTGATTAAAAACCATACAGTGGTTTCAAAAAGCTTTAAAAAATCTGTTGCCTACTTCCTCGCTACTTGTTGCCCTGCTGGAGGCTTATGTTTTCCAGTTTCTATCAGTGGTTCTCAACTCTTTGTAATAGGATTAAGAGCTTGGACACCTGATATCCCTGGGTTCTGTAGTTCACCCTTATAAAAGCTGTTTGCTTTAAATTGAGAGAAAATCAGTTTTTAGTGGCATAATTAATTAAATTATGCAAATTTCCAGATTCAGCATAACACTTTGTGAAGTGACAATTGGTAGCTCCACATTGCATTTTGAGCTGCATTTCAATTGATGCAGCACTAACCACAGAGTAGTATTTTCAAAGCTTTTCACCACAGAGGATCCAATGCAGAAATGTGGACAGTGAACTTTAGGTGCGCAAGTCCCATACATGGGCACTGATATAGGCTCTATGGTAGCCTTTATATTTTATGTGCCCAAGTGCCAACATAAGCACTCAGAATGTGGAATTTGAGTTCCTAAAGTAGATGAGCACATTTAAAAACTGGGTTCAGCATGTTTCGTGTTTATGTTCAGTTTGTCTGGTACAGCAAAAAATATGATGCTATTCATTGATTTCGAAGACTAACAGTTAGATACAGTGTTTCTCCACTAAACAACATTTTAGCACAGATTTCTTAGAAGTCTATTTCTCCCCCAAACTCTAATTCAGCAACAAGCCATAATTGTACATTAAAACACGGTTTTTATAAAATACACTTAAAAATAAAACCTATCTGATGGCTGAATTATTTATATCTGTAACCATTAGCACCAGTAAATAGGGATGATAACATATGAAAATAATTCTGACTGTACACCTTCCCTATGAGATGAAATCAAATGCATAAGCAACATGCAGTGAAAATACAAAAAAAAAAAGAAAAGAAAAAAAGAAGCATAAGTGCCTATCACCAAGTCAATAAGAAAAAAAAACCCTCTATGTATTTTATACTGCTGATCCCTTTTTAGTCCCCCTAATTCTCAAAATAAGACCACAGTTATCTTTCGTGTTCCCTGATACAGACTATTTCTCATCAACAAGCAATCACTATATGAGGCATTCTATATTAGCTATTGTCATAAATATAAAAGGAAGGGTAAACATCTTTAAATCCCTCCTGGCCAGAGGAAAAACCCTTTCAACTGTAAAGGGTTAAGAAGCTAAGACAACCTCGCTGGCACCTGACCAAAATGGCCAATGAGGAGACAAGATACTTTCAAAGCTGGAGCTGGGGGGGGGGGGGAGGGAAACAAAAGCTTCTCTCTGTCTGTGTATTGTTTTTGCCGGGAACAGAGCAGGAATGCAGGTCACAACTCCTGTAAAAAGTCAGTAAGCAATCTAGTTAGATATGCGTTAGATTCTGTTTTGTTTAAATGGCTGATAAAATAAGTGGTGCTGAATGGAATGTATATTCCTATTTTTGTGTCTTTTTGTAACTTAAGGTTTAGCCTAGAGGGATTCTCTATGTTTTGAATCTGATTACTCTGTAAGGTATTTACCATCCTGATTTTACAGAGGTGATTCTTTTACTTTTTCTTTAATTAAAATTCTTCTTTTAAGAACCTGATTGCTTTTGCATTGTTCTTAAGATCCAAGGGTTTGGATCTGTGTTCACCTATGCAAATTGGTGAGGATATTTATCAAGCCTTCCCCAGGAAAGGGGGTGTAGAGCTTGGGAGGATTTTTGGGGGAAAGACGTTTCCAAGTGGGCTCTTTCCCTGTTATATTTGTTAGACGCTTGATGGTGACAGCAATAAAGTCCCAGGACAAAAGGTAAAATAGTTTGTACCTTGGGGAAGTTTTAATCTAAGTTGGTAAAAATAAGCTTAGGGGTTTTTTTCATGCAGGTCCCCACGTCTGTACCCTAGAGTTCAGAGTGGGGAAAGAACCTTGACAGCTATATTGGGTCATTTATCTGAGGTTTGATTCCTGCCATGCTATATATGTTCACTGGAAACTGCTCAAAAACCATGTGCTAAAAGTTGGGAATCTTATCATCCAAATTAAATATTTAGTTCTACTTCTTTAGACTCTGACTCATTGTATGCATGCCACTTCACCTCTGTGTGATTCAGTTTAACCTGCTGAAGTTGGCTATAATACTTATCCACCACTCAGGAGTTTTATGAGACTGCATGTCTGTAAAGCATGCTGAGATTTTTAGATAAAGGTGATATATAAAGTATAATGAAATTATAATTATTATATAATTATTAGATCAGTACCTGTACAGAGATCATCAGACTTCAATAGCATCTCTTTTGTCCCATGTCATTGGAATTAAAAAACAACAATGTAATTACTATCACTACTGACACTATATAAATATGCAACATTTTCAAGGAAGCAAATACTATGGGATGAGGATTTTTTTGTGATGGCTATGTCATCATGCTCAGGCTCTCAGATTTCCCAAAAGAAAATTTCTCACTAAAAGGTGACCACTTAACCAAACTACTGCATAATTTATCGACCAAGTTTATGGGCCTAGCATCAGCGCTTCTGTTAGTATCACCACTAAGCATGAACACTAGCAGCAGCAAACACTACAAAAATGTCTGTTCTCCAAAAAGCAAACATTTTCTCTCTCTCTCTTTCACACACACATGCACACGCACACACACCTGGGAAGCCAAGCGAACATTTAATCTCACATATGGTCGCTTCTGTGCAGACAAAGGTACTAACATAAAAAAGTAATCAGAGATTCTGGCCTTACTCATATCCGTAGCTTCATCCATTGTCTTAATTTTATCATGTAGGTTTGTCTTTGCAATGTCTTGGCAAAGTGTCTCTTTCACCTCAGTGGTGAAAGAACAGGTTAAGGACCATTTAGAAAAGCTGGACATGCACAAGTCCATGGGTCCAGATCTAATGCATCCAAGGGTGCTGAGGTAGTTGGCTAATGTGATTGCAGAGCCATTGGCCATTATCTTTGAAAATTCGTGGCCATCGGGGAGGTCCCTGACTCTTGGAAAAAGGCAAATATAGTACCCATATTTTAAAAAGGGAAGAAAGAGAACCTGGGGAACTACAGACCACTCAGCCTCACTTTAGTCCCCAGCAAAATCATGGAGCAGGGCCTCAAGGAATCCATTTTGAAGCACTTGGAGGAGAGGAAGGTGATCAGGAACAGTCAACATGGATTCACCAAGGGCAAGTCATGCCTGACCAACCTGATTGCCTTCTATAATGACATAACTGGCTCTGTGAATATGGGGAAAGTGGTGGATGTGATATATCTTGACTCTAGCAAAGCTTTTGATACAGACTCCCACAGTATTCTTGCCAGCAAGTTAAAGAAGTATGTATTGGATGAATGGACTATAAGGTGGATAGAAAGCTGGCTAGACTGTTGGGCTCAATGGGTTGTGATCAATGGCTCAATGTCTAGTTGGCAGCCGGTATCAAGCGGAGTGCCCCAAGGGTCGGTCCTGGGGCCAGTTTTGTTCAACATCTTTATTAATGATCTGGATGATGGGATGAATTGCACCCTCAGCAAATTTGCAGATTACACTAAACTGGGGAAAGAAATAGATACACTGGAGGGTAGGGATAGGGTCCAAAGTGACCTAGACAAATTGGAGGATTGGGCCAAAAGAAATCCGATGAGGTTCAACAAAAACAAGTGCAGAGTCCTGCACTTAGGAAGGAAGAATCCCATGCACCACTACAGACTGGGGACAGACTGGCTAAGCAGCAGTTCTGGAGAAAAGGACCTGGGAATTACAGTGGACGAGAAGCTGGATATGAGTCAGCAGTGTGCCCTTGTTGCCAAGAAGGCCAATGGCATATTGGGCTGTATTAGTAGGAGCATTGCCGCAGATCGAGAGAAGTGATTATTCCCTTTTATTCGGCACTGGTGAGGCCACACCTGGAGTACTGCATCCAGTTTTGGTCCCCCAACTACAGACGGGATGTGGACAAAATGGAGAGAGTCCAGCGGAGGGCAACGAAAATGATTAGGGGTCTGGGGAACATGATTGACGAGGAGAGGCTGAGGGAACTGGAGTTATTTAGTCTGCAGAAGAGAATAGTGAGGGGGGATTTAATAGCAGCCTTCAACTACCTGGAGGGGGATTCCAAAGAGGATGGCGCTCAGTTGTTCTCAGTGGTGGCAGATGACAGAACAAGATGCAATGGTCTCCAGTTGAAGTGCGGGAGGTCTAGGTTGGATTTTAGGAAACACTATTTCACTAGGAGGGTGGTGAAGCACTGGAATGGGTTACCTAGGGAAGTGGTGGAATCTCCATGCTTCGAGGTTTTTAAGGTCAGGCTTGACAAAGCCCTACTGGGATGATTTAGTTGGTGTTGGTCCTGCTTTGAGCAGGGGATTGGACTAGATGACCTCCTGAGGTCTCTTCCAACCCTAATATTCTATGATTCTATGATTCTGTGAAAGGCAAGTGATGAGTGTGTTATGTGCAGTGAGCCATCTTTGCACCAACTTCAATCACTCTCTGAAAGAATGTGAGATTTTTACACAAATTCATCTACTGGTAAGTAAAAATTGCACCTCAAACAGCTCATTCAAGAGAAAGCAGATGGAATACAGGCTAACCAACTGAGCTTAATCTTAAACAGGAAACACCAGTGAAAGGAAGGGCATTGCTTTTCACCATCCAGTGAACCATGTTGGAACACGTATTTCATACCTTGAAATCTCTTATAATTGCTATGAAATAAATTAAAACTGAAAAAACATTAGATAAAATGCATACCCCGGCTGAAAAATAAAACTGGTCCAAGTGAATGAAAATGTAAGTTCTCAGTTATAACCAATACAACATTTACAAAATTGATTCTCCATTTGTTATTGGTAAAAGAGCCTAATTATATTTTCATTTGTTGACAACAAACTATGCATAGTATTGTTTTCAGTGTTATTGCAGCTGTGCTGGCCCCAAGATATTAGAGAGACAAGGTGGGTGAGGCATCTTTTCTTGCACCAACTTCTGCTTGTGAAAGAGACAAGCCTCAAGCTTACACAGAGCTCTTTCTCAAGTCTGGGAAAGGCGTTCAGAGTGTCACAGCTAAATACTTATACTACTGTAATTTCTATGTGAGACCACAAGGAAAGTGTAAATTTAAACATATAAAACTAAATATTGTCAAGGGAAAGTGTAAATTTAAACATATAAAACTAAACATTGTCAAGGGAAAACAAATAGCCTTGCTTTTAGGCCACTGTATGCAGGACAGACATCTGTTAGCTGTCACGGCAGTGAAAGGGCCAAATTTTTACCTCAGTTACATCCATGCAACCATATTGAGTTCAAGGAGGAAACTTATGACTAAATGTGCTCTCTCGACATGCAGCCAATATTAATTGCTAACATGGAGGATAAGGTGCTTTCAAAGGACTGTCAAAGCCAGAATAGAAATAGCATTCTCTGTATTATGTCTTCTTCAGCACTGCCAACCACCACAGACCAGGCAGTTCAACTCTGTAACATATTGTTTATGTAAAAGTGACTCTTCAGATAATTCTGGGGTAAATTAACTTGAAAATGAAATATCAAAAGCGTAATGTGTGGACTGTCACACTTAAACTACAACAGTGAACACTTTCTTGGCAGAAAATGAAATCAATTGGCATACAATAGATGGTCCTTTGCCATACTAATTTTAAAGAAAAGTATCTATTCAACAGTTTCTGCTTCATGTTGGTGACTTTTCTAACAATGTGATGTTTTTCAGTTTCACTTCTGATCACTCCAACAACATAATAAAAACATCTTTCTATTTTTCTCATTTTATCTAATTTGAATTTTATTGTCCATATTTTGCTATTTTTAATTTCTCCATTGACAGTTTCACTACTACTAATCTTTCATACCTCTTGCTCTCTATTCTTGTAATGTATTGCAGTTAAATGAAAAGATCAGATGTATCTAGCTCATCCTTAATAATCGCAAAAGGTGCCTTCTGCCATATGTGCCTAGTATGAAAGATTATTATAATTAGACCATTCCAGATCTTGTCGAGCTCTTTCTAAATCAGGTTAAGATTTTAAAAGAAATTTGATCAGCAACTAGACTTTTCTTGCTTTTCACAAATCTACTCCTATCAGAGCTGAAATGACACACTATGGAAACTAAAAGAAAGAGAATGATCTCACCGCATATTCAGTCATGCAGGCCATTGTCTGGCTTGTTGGAAAAAATGTGTGCCCCTTTAAGGGCCAGAGAGCTGAGGGAGTGACTTCCTGCTGCAGCTGCACATCATGTCAGTGTGGGGACAGTGATCCATCCCACCCAGGTGACCGGAAGAGAGAGCCGGTGCAGGAAAAGCCCTCTTTTACCTAGACCAGATGGAATAGCACCCACCCTCTCAGTATGGAAGTGGTGAAATACTGTCAGGATTCACTGTGGGCATTGAGCTAACCGTTTCTTTCTTTGAGGGGCTGGGAAGGAAGTTTTCCCTGACTGTCAGGTTGGCCTAGGCAAAGTGAGGTTTTCTCACCTTCCCCACAGTGGGTTTGGGAGGCTTAGCTGGGGAGAACATGAAACGGAAGTTAGGCTATCATGTCGCAACTAATTGTGTAAACGTAGGGGGGATGTCCAGTGTAGGTACTCTGCAGGGAAGAGATACAGTGATTAGATAAAATATATTAGTAAAGGATTTTAAGGGAAGGATGGTGAGGTCCCAGCAGCAGGTTGGGTGGGGACCAGAATGGGTGAGGGGGAACAAAGGCGCCGAGTTTCTAATCTGCCGGGGGTGTCTCCTGGGTCCGCCCATGCCCCGCTCCCACTCCTCTCCTTCCCCAAGGCCCCACCTGGTCCTGCTTCTTCCCACCCCTGCCCCGCCTCTTTCTGCCCCCCTCCCTCTTCCCCGCCCAGTTCCACCCCCATCCCTGAGCACACTGCACCCTCACTCCTACCCCCACCCCCCAGCTCCTCCTGACACCACAAAACATCTGAGAGGAAGGGGGAGGTGCTGATTGGCGGGGACTGCCAGTAGGCAGGAGACACTGGGGGGAGAGGGAGGTTCTGGTAGGGGGGCTGCTGTTGGGTGCTCAGCACCCACCATTTCTTTCCTGTGGGTGCTCCAGCCCTGGAGTACCCACGGAGTCGGCACCTATGAGGGGGAGCCCTGATGGAAGCCTCCCAGGTAGCTACTGAAATGATTATGGAATTATCTGCTCTGTACACTTTTGTCTGCTGGGTACTCCTAGACAATTAAGAATAAAGTTGCCTCCTAGTTAACCCATATCCACTGTCTCCTGTCCTTCTTCCAGACAACTTCTTTGTTGACTGACGTATTTCACAGACCATTTCCCTTCCAAAATCTTTGCTTTAGAGATTTTTGTGACTACTAAACCAGACCTTTATTCTATCCTCTGCAGACTACCTAGTCTTAGGTTTCAGAGTAGCAGCCATGTTAGTCTGTATTCGCAAAAAGAAAAGGAGTACTTGTGGCACCTTAGAGACTAACAAATTTATTTGAGCATAAGCTTTCTTGAGCTACAGCTCACTTCATCGAATGCATCCTAAGGGCTAATATAGACTATGAAACAAGGGTCACTAAACCTAAACAAAAAGAAACCCTACAAATTTTATACTGTGCAGAACTCCTATACCCACTGGCATGTGGCTAAGCAACTTACACCTTTAGAAGTGGTCTTCCTAGGCCAAAGCTGCCTGTGAAACCTTAATTTGACCCACTTGTGCATACCCATTATTATACAGTCTTTTAATTAAATGATCACACACTATTTTTCCACAGTTCCCCATTTGTAAAAAGGGGAATATAACAATACCATATTACCTCGCAGGGGTACTGTGAAGATAAATATATTAATATATGTAAAGCACTCAGAACCATATTATCTGAGTATTATAGAAAAGCCCATGAGGAAAATTAATGTATCTGTTCAGTACAGAGTTTAAATAGTGTTCAGTAAATAAGAGCTACACACTGAATGATGAGGATAAAAAGAAGTACGAATAACTACCAGCGGTGGGCAACACCCATCCTGTGAACTCAATGAGGAAGAAGTCTGGTTGGAAAAAATGGTATGGGATCCTGTAATTAAGAACTGCACCATAATGAATATGTGCACGAGGAGTGTAAATTAAGGTTGTATGGGCAAACAATTCTGCCATTTTCTAAAGTTTGGATGCTTGACTTTTCAACCTTAACATTATTTTAACGTAGATTTTATTTGTACGTAATATTCATAGAACAACTTGCCCCCTACTGGTTTACTAAGAAGATTTTTTTTCACATATTCAATATAGACCTGTAACACTCAGCTCACAAATCCTGGACCTTCAGTCATTAAATGGAATGATACCTCAAGAATCCCTTTGCTGTTTCTAAGTCATACCGTTAACATTTACAATAGTACTAATACTATAGCTACCTTGTAACTACATGGAACCAGTAACCATGCCTGACCTTTCATATACCTGAATATTACAGGCACTTCCACAGCTAAAAGTGTTAGAGGATGAAAACATATTAGAGCTCATTGTCATGTGTCCACAATGTGTTTCTGTTGGCTTCCTTTCGCATTACGTCCCTTTCTTCACATCACCGCCCCTAAAAAGATGATTGGTATTTCATTCTATGAAGGAGAAAAGGAAACCCTAAGTAAGGTTCTTGAGTCCCTGGTTATTGCTTCTGGACGGCTGCAATTAGTATTATTGTGCTCACATGTAGTCTTCTATTTTCTCAATTGATATTTCATACTTCAGTGATGCAAAAACTTTAGCCTGTCTCACTAATATCAGCTTATTCCATATACACTCAGCAATGTAACTTAGTGATATATACAGGCATGTGTATGAGATCATGCTTTTCACATCTAGTGCTTCTGTAAATATGAACATCACCACTTTCAGACTGGGGTTCATTACAGGTATTTTCCCAATTATGTACATGTACTTTTTATTACTATTTCCATTTAATCTTTTCAGCCCAAAATCCACTTCTGAAATATTAGTAATATGTAATACCAACGTTTTTGTAAATATGTAGCACTTTTCAGCCAAGAGTCCCAAAGCACTTGATAAACACTGATGCCTTTGAGGTAAGTAAGGGATATAAGGATCGCTTCACACACCACTGGAATGCAGTGAAAGGGTGTGCATGACAGCTTTGTAACAGTGCACTGGAGTATTACACAATTGATTAGAGTCCGCCTGTCTCCTTTTTACACTGTGGCAACACTTTGTTTGTCATGTTGAGAAAGAAAGTATTGAACTGAACTGAACTGAATACTATGTTGAATTTAAAATGCATGGCAATGTAGCTCAGGAAAACTATAATGTTCTGTATCAGAATTTTGGTGGAAGACTGGGGTTAATGCCACTATTCTTATAAAAAGTGCTATGAAACTTTTACAGCCTGATCCCTAATTCATCAGTGTCAACCAGTCTTGTCACTGACATCAGTGGGCAATGGGTCAGTCCTTTAATGAGTCTAAGTGATTGGGACGGGACCTTTGTTTTAACTCTCTTCTGAAAAATGGCACCTCCAATGGCAAAGTGAGCCCTAATTCCATGCTAAGATACTATTAGTTATTTAGTTTGGTGCTTTTCAGATACAAATGAAATCCCTGCCCCAAAGGCAGCCAAGTACATATAGGAATGAGGGGGGTTGAAATGTAACATAACGGTAAAGTGATTTAGCAATTAACTTTGGCTCACATTCTGTCAATTCCTTGGACTTCACTTTTTTAAAAAATATTTTCTGAGGAAGGTTGCCCTTCTCATCCCCCCAAACATCCCCTAATTTTTTATTTTGGAAGGAGCTTGACCCCAGTGGACTCCAGACTCCCCTCCTTACTACCAGGTGTCACCTATAACATACTTGAAGAGAAACAAAATCTGATTAGATGAATCCCACAGGAGCCTCAAGGCTGATGATGATGGAAGTTAAGAGGTCTCCTAATCCACCGGGCTGAAACATGGTGTTCTAGCCTCTCTTGCCCAGAGCAGCTCCTACGCTGGCTTCTGGCAGACTCTCTTATCCTATCTTCCAAGGTCAGGAACTTGGTGCTTTAGCCTCTTCTGCCCCAAGAGATCACATTTTTTGCATTAGTTTAGTAGTTACTCATCAAGAAATGTTTCAGAGTAACAGCCGTGTTAGTCTGTATTCACAAAAAGAAAAGGAATACTTGTGGCACCTTAGAGACTAACCAATTTATTTGAGCATAAGCTTTCGTGAGCTACAGCATCCGATGAAGTGAGCTGTAGCTCACGAAAGCTTATGCTCAAATAAATTGGTTAGTCTCTAAGGTGCCACAAGTACTCCTTTTCATCAAGAAATGGATACTAAATAACCTAACACTAATGAACATCACTTCCCTCAGCACGTAGGTCTGCCATACATGTATCAACCTAGCTTTGCTTATGAAATCTAATAGGATCAAGGACAAATCAGTCTGACTGCATGCCCCGTGCTGACTGCAGAACCATGGGCTGGTCCACTTTGCACTTCAGTCTCTATTTTAAATTTGGTCAAAAAAGATTATTTTGAAACTTGCAAGAGGAATTGCTAAAGTTGTGACAACTGGGCATTTAGGTTTAGGCATTTAGCCATATCAGGGGCAGTGCAGAAGTAACAATCCTTGCTGAGCATTTCCTAGGGATGGTACAGCCTGATTCTCTTACCATGCCTTAATCACCCATGGCTCCACTTCCTCACTGCCCCCTACAGGATACATAGAGGGAAGCAGACCCTGGTCTCCTCTGGGGCAAGGAACTATGATTGTCCACAGACCTTGTGTGGAAAACGCAGATAATTTTTTTGTACCAATTCACAATTAATAAACACATTCAGAGAGGAAAATAAAGGCAGAAATATGTGTGCATGTACAATATTACAGGAAAGCCTGTTTATGACTAATATGTTGGCAAATTTGCTAACAATTGTTCATTTCTATATAAAATATGACTGTAATGCTGCGAAGGTCAGTGAAATTTTATAATACATGCCATTTAAGCAAGAACAGCAGCAGTGTTAATTTTAGATTGTATGTTCCTCAAGGCATGGACCTTGAACTACAGTATTTGTAAACTGCTATGCCTTTCTGTGTTGCTGCAGAAAAATGAAATATAACTGGTATGCCTGACTTTTCCAGATAATTTTGGAATAGTTTTGCAATTCTGAATTATTCACTTGTACCTACTCAAAAGGGATCTCTTGCTTTTTCCCAAATGAACTTCCTAGTTATGGACTGAAGTATCTTCTACCTCACACAAGTCTATTCTAGTTTTTTGGGGGGAATACATTAGCGAACACTGATTTCCAATAAATTAAGAAAAGCTTCATTTTCCCTCTTTTAAATCATATAATACATACACATGCAGATCCTGTATTAGCAGGAAACACGCCCCTGGAAAATCAAGTCATTCTCTGACTTTTAGGTGTCAGAGTAGCCTGTAGTTATTCCTAGAAGTGACATTATAACTGGCAGATAGTGACTAACTGACTTTTGGCATACAAATATTTGTATCATTCACTGGAAGGCCTAGACTATGAACAGCATTCCACACCTGTTGCAGTAATTTGGATGGAATAAATGGGTTAAAGGCATTAACATAACCCGATCACTGTCCAACATTAAACAAATTTAAGCAAGGTCTGGGGCTTGCTATGCAAAGACCTCAATCTTCTTAGAACCCTGGCAAACATGCCAGGAAAAATCCTTTAAACTTTTTATTAAAGATACAGAAGAGAAGGAAATAAGTAAAAGCATTTTAAATGTAAATATTAAATAAGGCTTTCCTATTAATGACAACCCTTTTTCTCTTTCCCTTTAGCTATGGACAGTTTTTAGAAGGAAAAACTCTCTGTTGTTTGACAGTCTCTCAGATGGCATCAAAGATGGTAATAACCGTCCTTCTGGGGGAAAGAGAAGAAGTTAGTTGAGATGGGCTGGAGAGGTCATTGCTGCTGTTGTGGTTAAAGCCTGATCTCAGGAAGAAAAGTCCCCTTGTTTGACAGTCTCTGAGATGGCATTAAAGATGGTAATAACTGTCATCCCAGGTGGTGTTTGGGAACAAGCTGGAGCTGGTAGGGGTGGAAATGTCATATGGGTCCTTCTCTCTGGCCCATTCTGGTCAGGACACTGTCTAGGATCAGGATGATGAAGGCTCAGGGTCCCAGAAATGGTGGAGGTGGCAGCCATTATGGTGAAGCTCACTCTAGTAGCCTGTCTGTTCTTTCCATCTCTTCTTTTATTTGTTCTTTTGTACTTTCCCCACAAAATCTCTTTAAAGGTCCAAAGGGAGTGATGGGGCAAATTGCCCATCCCCTCATTTTTTTGTTCACCAATTAAGCCTAATATACAACTCACCAATTTTGGCTCATTAACTTTTGGCTCCATATTTCCTGTTTTTACAAGTAGGATTTCAATACAGTCTTTGAATCATATCAACTTGCCTTTTTGTTTTTTAGAATAACTCAGTTATTCTGCTTCTGTTTCATACCTTTTCCCATCAACGTTTGTTATTAGAGGTTATTGTGACATCTTATGAATTTTCACATATTTTTTACAGTTGAGCTCACAATTCGGGTAAATTTGTAGGCCCACAACACACCTACAGAATTCACAACTCATTCTCAAAATACTGATTCCTTTTAAAATCTAAGGTTGAAATCCTGACTTCACTGAAGTCAGTGGGAGTCTTGCTATTGACTTCATTGAGGCCAAGATTTCATGCTACGGGTTCTGTTGTATCTTTTTACCCACTGCTTAGTCCCAAGACACACAGCCTTGTCTTAACAGAGACTCACTGACTCTACATGGAGTGCAGATTATTGTGAACCTATTTTATGATTCCTAAATTAATCTACTATTGGCTAAATTTTCACAAAAGATTTATTTGGTAAATGCTTTATTATTTACTTGAATCTACTATATTGTGCAAAGTTTAAAAAAATCAGTTGTCTCTTGATTTCCACAGATTCCCCAAGCAGCCTTCAAGACTGACACCATGCTAAAGTATCTGAACATTTTTCAAGCAACTTGTTCTGAACAGAACACTTTAAAAATTCAATAAAGCAGTACAGATAGCAAATGTAATTTCTTTCATAGTTACAAAATGCAAACTCCAAGTGTTTTATCCTAATGAATAAATGAGTTTGTCCTTTAGGTATAAAATATAGTTTGTGTTTGTTGCACTAGTTTTTTTTAATAATAGATGAATTTTAGGTTTGCTTCAACATATTCAATAAAGTGTGATTAATTTGGTTTTTCAAAAATGCAAACTAGACATTACTATATTACTTTGCAAAATGCGCAGCTTGCAACATTATTGTCTCAGTGGGATCTTAAATTGAGTTGTAAAATGTGTCTTATTTCAAGTTTGATTTATGTAAGAAATTGTAGTGGATAATGCCCTTTTTGAAGTTTCGGTGCTCACTGTGAAGAAAAAAAGTAACTAAAAATCATAGCATCTTTATCATTATTCAATATTAGACTAAAAAAATCATATACTGATCCCACATACCATATTTGATTCACTGAATTAACTTTTTTGAAGTGTCCTATAATGATAGGTTACATAACACATTTTTGACATGTCCTGTGATTTTATTGTGATATTCTTAGTAATTACTAAATCTCTTTTTCTCTAAAAAAGCTTTCCTGTGCCCTGAGAATTAATCTATGATACCATTTAACTTGGCTTTTTGAAGTAAATATCACTAGATAAAAAGCCAGCTGGTTTTGAATAATGGGATACTTGAATGAATGTATTAGTGTTTGAAAATGAGAATACAAATCTTCTAAAAAGATTAATTTCCATAAGAAAGATAGCGCACAGATCTACAAAAGAATAAATTCAAAACATAATAAACTGGCAGAAAGAAAGGTAGATTAAAGTAAAGGCAGCAGCACCTTGTTATTGCAGCTGTTGTATAGCAATGAGTCTGTATCAATTACAGCATTTTGTAGGTACAGGAGGCACTGTTCAAAGCTTTCAGTATAAAGCCTGAGTCTGGAATACAGAATGCACCATATGTAATAACTTGAGTGATTAATTTTTGTACGGAACATAACTTTCGTTCCTAACAATCAAGCTTCAAGACAAGTTACAAAGAGGCTCTCTGACTGCAATGTGAAAAGCTAACAACAGTTTTGTTTGTTATTAAAGATTTGGATATGAATTTATCTTTATCATGAAAAGAGCTCTGCTTTATCACAGCACACAAATGCTGACATCATCAGGGAAAGTGACTTTTGTTGTCCTATGGACTTTATTTTCAATATCCTGTTTCAAAATATGTTTCCCTGAATGGGACTAGGATCTGTTCACACAATTACTTTGACCAAATACTAATGGAAACAAACATTGTTGATGCCTTTCAGTCATTTGATTTGTGTAAACTAATTACAAAACTATGTGGTTTTAAATTATACTGGGCCAAATTCAAAAGTCAGTGGCACTTTTTCTGACGATGGATTTTATCCAGCTCCCACACAAATTAACAGGAAGTTTGCTGCTGATTTGCCTAGGAGTTACACTCAACCCTACAAAAGTAAAATCTGCAGGATTTGGGAAGTGGAATGGGAGAGATGGTCCAGTATATAAAATATCTAAGTTAAAAAGAAGACTAAGGTTGCAAATTCAGGCATGCAAAACAAAGGAAATGTCCACTTACAGTTGCCTGTGCCACTGTAAATCTGCTCCCTTGTGCATATGCCTTTCAATGGTCCTTCTCGACATCCCAGAGAAAATCCATAGCAGAGCCAGGCATAGAAAGAAGCTCTCCTAGGACTCAGTCAAGTGTTTTAACCACAAAAAAAACACTGAAATAGTAGGCTGTTATCCTCTATGTAGACCAGCCACTGGTGTGGGATGCAACACACACGTTGTCAGTTGGAGTACAAAAGTGACAATCAGGATTTTTGGGTTCTGTTCCTTGGGGAGCATGACCAGGAAGCACAGACAAACACAAACATTTATTTTGAAAGGCAGTGGAATGAAGGGGTGACAGAGTCAACCATATTAGAGCACAAAATCAAACTCTAGTCCCTGCTGTGGCCCTTGTAAGCCACTGGAGTAGAATAGAGAGGCCAAAAGAGGTCAGAGCAGCCCTACGCGAATTTCTCCCAAACGGAAGCATAGTGGGACTGTTGTATGTATCCAAGTGCTATATTGAGAGCAAAAGGAAGAGTATCCAGAGCTTTTCTGTACATTGAAGAAGCACATCCAAGGCAACCTAGTCAGGTTGCTATAAATCAGAGCATCCTTGGAGGATGCTCTAAATCATTCCAGAACAGCCCAACATCTGTAAGGCAGAAAGGAAGTTTAAAGCCACCTTTCCTATCTTTTGTAGGCTGCATCTTTTATAATGCAAGGCACAGAACAGAATCTGGCACATAACATCTAGTCCTATCTTTTGCCAGAAGTGACCTTGCACAATCTCTCATTTACCACACCTGTAAAATGCAGGGGAATTACATTTGCCTTCCACCTAAAGCAGGGGTATGAGGCCTTGTTCAACATTTAGGGCTATGAAGTGCACACAATTATTAAGCTCAGTCACCAGTGGAGCTAAGACTAAAACTCATGGCTTCCAACCCAGTACTCCTTCCTACCTTTAATCTGAAAGGTCAGTGGAGCCAGGAAGCATGCTTAATACAGTAGGCATGAAAGAGCTCTGGAACATGTAGGACTGGAGCATGCTTAATGCAAATAGAATGGAGATTTCAAGAGCAAGCTTCTAAAAAAGCTTCTACTGAGCATGTGCAAATGCAATTTTCTGAGGCTTATATTTGAGCCAAATTTAGATGAATTATCAGGTGCACGGCAAATGGCACCCCTCTTGTTTCTGGATCATCTTCAAGGCAATTTTCAATTTCCTCCTTCAAAGCCTTGAGGCACTAGATCTTTTTTAAAAATGGTTGGAAAACATCTTTAACATTGACAAAACTATCCAATCCTGCATGCCCCCATTTGTTCTTTGAAATGGCTGGATGACTTTTGGCTGAAACTTTAAAAAAATAAAAAAGTCAACCTGAGGCAGAAAAGAAGCATGGAGATTTCAACCCAAAAATAAAATTGTGGCAAATAATTAAAGCTGACAAAGCATTAAATCTACTGTACCTGTAAGTGTCACTACCAGCTCCACTAATGTATATATCACAGTATTAATCTGAGTTGGTTGAAAAAAAATAGATGGAAAATGTTTCATCAGAAAATGCTATTATGTAAAAATCAAAATGTATTCCAGGAATACCAATGAAGAATTTCTGAAACAATTTGAAATTGAAATTATTTTTTTTTACTTTTACGTTTAATTGAAACTTATTACATATAATATTTTGTATTTGTCTATTATATTTAATATTTTATGTTTGATAACATTTCAACATTATCAAAATAAAATATTTCAACATTATCAAAAAATTGTATTTTGATAAGGTCATTAAGATGCTTCCTACCATAAATACTTCAGAATTTCCATTCCACAAAATATTTAGAAATGTCATCTTTTTGTCCTGATTTGGAACAAGAAAAACTATGAAATGTCATCATTTCCCACAGGATGGAAGTTCTGTTTCCAACAATCTCTAGTATTCATACGGTGTGTGTGTAGTAACATTTATGTATGTAGAGTGGTTTCTGCCTCTAAACTCTATTGACTACAGTGGGATGTCCTGGAAGAAAAGTTTTACTCAATATAATGAGTACAGAAACATATACTAGTGCAAGTACAGCTTTATATTGCATTCCTGACAGATATCACTATCTAGATATTACACACACTGTGTAAATACACAGTGCACTGTGTACACAAAACAATGTCCAATAGATCAGACTTTCTGTAAGAAAACAGAATACATTTTGAAAGGATAGTCATTGTCCATCAGTATCTGAATGTAAATCCCCATTCTTAATCAAGTTAACGGAAAAACTTCAATGGGAGAAGCATCGAGTCAAAAGACTTGAATCAGATGTGCACAAGAACTGTGATGACACATCTTGAAGATCATAGTTTCATCTATGATTTTCATTTGCTAGATCAAATAAACTGCAAGATTTCTTTATAGTACATTGCAGACCTCATCTTCAGGATGAAATTAGCTTAAGTAATTAGAGAATATCTGAAATAAACAGATTAAACTAAAAGTTTATTACTAAGATGTTTAAATATGAAGGTAATATGTCGGTCATAATGAAACTGGAAAGAACATATTGGCATTACAAGCACAAATACTTCTACCACAGAAATTCAGTTGTGTTTATTCTAAAAAGATGTTTCTTTGTAGTTTGTGTTAAAATTAGCTACAAAATGTTTACAGGAATTTTTTGATAGTAACTCAAGAATTTTTTTTATCATGCTACTTCAGGAAAGCTGCTTTTAGTTAAAACATAAAAATGGTAGTTATAAGGTTTCTGCAAACATAGCTGCCATTACATTAAGGAAATGGCACTGCAAACAGTAAATAGTGGCCCCAAGGGAAATGTAAGTATTGATTTTATTACTATGTTGGTTGGTTTGTATTTGCAATTGTCAACTCTAATTTTAGGCTGTGCATTAAGTATCCTTATAACAGCTTAAGGAAAAGAACCAATATTAATTAGAAAATATTGATAATGTTTTTATAAGTCTTAGATTTAGTGCGTGCAAAGCATATATTTTGAAAATTTTAAACCTACTCTTTAGTTGTAAACATAACTAATAAACAAATGGACAGGAAAATTTAATTACTTGGATTACATGATACTTTTGTACATTGAATCATATGCTGCATGTTTTTATTTATTTATTATTGTTAAAACTAAATTAAAGTATGGAGATATTTGTCACTCCAACTGACTATAGTACAGAAAACAAAATATTTCTGAAATGAGGTGAAGTCATTTACCTGTTTACAGTTCAAGTATGAAATGAAGTTGAATCACTCTCTCTTTTTCTCTCTCTCCCTAGCTGTGATCCTGCCAGTTACTCTGCGTGATCAGACACTATCCCACCAAAGAGGATCTGCACAAGCACACAAGTAAATTGCAGGATGGGGGAACCCTATTTGGGGAAACTGCTTACATATAATTCAGACACTTATTTCTATCCTCTAATTAATTTTTAAAACAACAAAATGTATGTTCACTTTCATGATATATAAATCATCTGATAATATATTACTCTTTGTTTCTGATAATTCCCATAGGCATTGTACAAACCAAGAGAAGGCACAGTCTCTGCCTAAGAGGCTTAAAAACCCTAAGAAAAAACCCAAAGAATAACAAAGAATAACAGACAGTCCTGAGTTTATGTTGTAATATAAAGATATACAGGCTATCTCCAAATACCACCACAAACTTGGAAATAAAAAAGGAAATGGGAAAAAATATATTGTGAAGGTGAATTTAAACAATATAAAACTGGCTTAACAATCCACAAGAAAAGGTTTTCCTAGCCATATATACTTTATATTTTATTCTGGGAGCATTATATGTACACACTTACAACTAAAAGTCTCAGATCCTGGGTCGGCTGATGCTGGCTCATGCTATAGGGCTAAAAATAGCAGTGTAGAGGGTGACTCTCAGAGCCTAGGGTCCAACCCGAGTGGGAACATCTACACTGCTGTTTTTAGCCCGAGAGCACAAGCTCTGCATGCTCTGAGTCAGTTGATCCAGGCTCTGAGACACACTGCTGTGGGCTTGTTTGTTTTTTTGAAGTGTAGACATATCCTAAAAGTGTAAATTAATATTAAAACAAACATTGTGGGTTCCACCCAAGCTAAAATATACACCATCTTTTAGGGCATATACATACAAATATGCCAATATGCCAGTTGAAGAATAATGTGATCAAGCCAGGAAAAAGCGCACTCTGCTGTGTATTAGCTCCCAGCTCCACAGAGGGAATTGCAGATCTGCTTGAAGGATGGATTGTATAGTTCATGTAAATGATCTGGCTGCTCTGATTGCATCCAAGATCATCATATACTGGACCAGTCTCTCTCTGCTCAGGTGAGGGTGTAACAGGTCACAAGATTCCTCTCCACTGTAACCTGACTGTAAACAATGGCTGAGAGGCTTGTGCATCCAAAGCCTGATTTATGTATCTTAGTATTCATATTGTGGTCATCACCAAATTTCTGGGGACCTTGGTAACTGAGGTTTAGATTGTGGCTTTACTATAAGCCTGGAGTAAGAGGCAACACATAACTGCATTGTCCAGGAGCACACCCGGGGCTGCAGAGAGTTACAATATGATCCCTAGTTTCCCTTTTAACTTCAGAAGGAATTAATCTGCACCTGCCCTATACCTGGCACAGATTACCTTGTCCCTTACACCAGATTACCTTGTCCATTACACCAGTTTGAATGTGCTCTACTTAAAGTAATCAAGTCTCTACTTACTCCCCTCCCCAATGCAGCTCTATGCTGCCTCTTACTCAAGTAGGAAGGAAAGTAGTGATCCTGCAGAGACTGCTCTGCAACCCCACTGAAACTCATACTATGGGTAGCTGGCACAGGAGTGCCTAACACAGGGAACAACTGTGCCCTGAGTGGTGGGGGTAGTTCCTATCTCCCATCACTAGAAGCAGTGAGGGTTTCCATAATTGTTTGCGGAAGTGGTAGGTTGTCCACTCTCTCCCAGACCAAGTTCTATTACGGAACTAAACTAATGAGATGTTGCATTTAGGAAATGTTGTCATTTAAAATTTCTCTGCTGGCTGCCTGTTTAGCAGCAGGGAGAAACCTGCCTTCTGTTCCCTGTCTCCACTTCATTAAAGTATAAAAGGTCCAGAACACAGCTGAACCACTGTGGGAGCTGGCCACACAGAGGGTACACATTGAGTACTCTTCGCATACTGCTGAGTCAAGCTTGGTCTGCAGGAACACGAGGATGAGGATTGTGAGTAAGCTAAGGGGATGGTGTAGGATTGACAAGCAAGTCCGTGTACTGCATCTATATACTGAACAAGATCCCATGCAAAAGGATGCAGCAGACTACATCTGTTACTTTCTCAACTTTATCCTGTAGTGGGGAGCTATGTGCTGGGCCCAAGGCCCCCACTATGTTCCTCAAACCCTTAAACAAAGTCTTAAGTGGGACTTAGGTGATACGAAGTTCCTTGTTCATAGGATCTACCCAAGGAAAGCAAATCTCACCGGAGTTCACACTAGCTACGAAAGTTTGGGGTTATTTATATTACTGAGTGAAAAAACCCCGTTAGGCCAACTGTGATCTCATTACCAGGATTTCACGCAACCAAAAGATTTTGCAAATAAATTATTAAATCCAAAGCACAAGCTTGTAACCTATAAACTTGTGAAAGAGAAATATATAAACTTTAATCATATTTGCAGTAGAACTTCTGTGATTATAGCGATGTATCAATATCATTCCTCAATTCTGTACATCAGAAGTTAAATTAATTGCATTCACATTATTTTATGCAATTTCTTAAGATTTTAACTTTTAAGAAAATGTATTATTCTCAATGTACATATAATCAGAACATTCTTATACTATTCAGTCCCAGCATCCTCTGAGTACATCATGAGGACACCATAATTCTTTCATATATAAAGAGAGATTTTCTGAACAAAATAAAATGTTGTCCCTTAATTTTTATAATTGTGTGTATGATAAAATGATCTGATGCCTTTGAAAGCAAGAGTGGGGAATGGTTTGTTTCTGTTACAGTTGTCAAATAAGACCACCATATTGCAACACTTAACAGGCTTGAAAAGGCAGACCACAAAAGGAAAACAAGTCTCAGTCTATAAACCTCTTTGTATGGTTTTGCTTGCCTAATGTACAACACTAAATTTCCTCTAACATGTTTAAGCAATGATAATTGTATATTGTTCCTCAAAGGAAAATTAACTGCAACTTTCAATTACATCAAATGTCATTTGTAATATTTGCCTCTATCTAAAAGTTGAAATGTTCAGTCATAACAGGAAAATCTATATTCTTTTTAAATTCAAAATTGGGCATAATGCATTTTATGAAAACAGTTTTTTTTTCAGTTTAATATAATAATAGGAAGACAAATGAATTCCAATACTGTTTAGTATTGGGGTTTCATTCTGTTTGATTTACATGGAATAAAATAAAAGCTTTAACAATGTCACTGATAACATTAACTATGTCAAATATCTTTTAGGAGACAAAAGTTTGTCTTTAGGAGACAAAACAAAAGTTTATCACTCTCAGAAAAATCTCTACCTGAATGACCAAGCAACACACTATTGTGAGTCCCTGATTTAAGGCACATGTTCATCTGGAAAGTTGAAGGGGTGAGGTGGGGCTTCTAGTCACATGCGAAAGCCTGCACACTGCATAGATACTGTTAACAGCATAGAGAGATAGTTTAAGGTGAGCCAGCTAGCCTTCTCTGCCACAGAATTCATATCCCAAGGTAGCTGGAATATGTGCATCAGGAAGGCCTTGAAATTGCAAGATAGTGTAAGTTCTGAATGGAATGGGTAAAACATTCCAAAAAGCACGCAGCTTCACTAGTAGGAGTTTGGGATGGTTTAAGTCAGTGGTTCTGGGTGGTAATGGCTTTCTGTTGCTTAACAACATATTTGGAGTCAACCTGGGGAAAGAAAGATGCACAACCACAGCTATTATTCAAGACAACATCACCAAAAGGAAGAATTCATTATTTGAGGAAGATCAGAATCTCTTGGATGGAGGTTTAAGACTAAGAGATGTCTGCATTTACTTTTTTCCTTGGCAGTGTGCAGAACACTGTACTTTTTGCCTATTATCAAACAGAATTCTAATTTTATGAGATACTATAAATAAAATATTATTCACACAGATTCATATAAATGCAAGTCTCCATGACATACATGAGAGACAAACAGATATTCTGTATGCAATTTTGTATTCCTCTCTTTGTGCCAAATACTGCTCTCCTTACTCACACATGGCTAGACCACCACTAGCCCTATGAACTTTCTCATGGGAGTAAGAGAACATAAGGCATCCCCTTACGCTCTTGAATGGGCTAACCATACCGCAGACTGCAGCACACAAGGGACAGCAGGCTCCCCAGAGCCATTCTGTCCTGTTTCTCATTCAGAGGTTGGTGAGAGGCAGAAGGGACTGTGTGGAACCCAGCCCCTCCCACCCCATCAAAGCATCAGCCAGCATAGCTTCGGGTTGCAATCTTCTTCCCAGGCTGCTCCTGAGGCACATGCAATTCCATGCTGCATTCTGCTTAGGGCAGATTGTAAAGTGATGCTCTCACCCACAATTAGTCCCACTGACCTTGATGGGACTAACCATGATTTAAGGTGAGCATGATTTACCCCTTTCATCAAAATTTCATGCAACTAACAAATTTGCATTTGTCTTTTTCAATTCTACTTCTGAGCAATAACATACTAATAGACTTTATGTTAAAAGCAATTAAAAAGACAAAATCCCACATTCTGCCAATATAACCAGAAGAGGTGTCTAGCTCAGATGGTATATCACAACAGGAAAATGCAAAAAGGGTATGTTTAAGGAGGTTACCTCCACCCCTTTTTTGATAAAATGACTTTGAATATATTTCTTTACTTTAATTTTCACATTCCACTAGAATGCTCTATTTTCATTGCTACATCAAGACAATACACCAGGAAGTATCATTCACATTGCAGACAATTATCTGAGATAAAGCCCATGGAAGCAGGGATTGTAGATTAAATAAATGTTGACATGGGTATTTCAATAAACATGCCACTCACAAGTTGTCAGGTACAGTTACCCTGGGGTTTGGAGACACAAAAACTCCTTTCAGCACTTTGGCATATCTCAAGTAATTAGAAGCCATCTGCCAAACCCTTCTATATTTTGTCTCCAACAGCCATCTTGAAATGGTTGAGGCTTTATTTCATGCTGGAGGGGATACACTCCTCTCCATCCTCAAACTGAGAGAGGCCACAGAGAGAGAGAGAGAGAGAGAGAGAGAGAGAGCAAGAGTGAGCAGTGGCAAAATGAGCACTGGGAGTTTGACAATGAGGGAAGTTGGCTGCCCAATTAGTTGTTAGTGAGCTAAAACAAAGACAATTAAATACATAAATAAATAAAAACCTCAGCCTCCAACTCAAAGACAAAACCAAGGTCAATTTAGGACCTAGTCACAAGATAAAATTCTCAATATAACCGATTAAGGTAGAATTATTCAGGTGGGGTTATTCATTTTACTACATAGATTGCAGAATATATTTCTTGCAGCCAAGTGGTTTATATAGACACCTGTTGCAAACAACTCATGGCCATCAGATTTTAAGTACATCATCTAGAGGTCAAAGATACTGACCTGGAGGAGCAAAGAGACACAGATTTTATAGAGCAGCATTAAAAAGACATTGCAAACTAATCCACAGCTCACTGCGCTAATCCTCCAGTTAAAGAAGCCTCGATAAAAAGAAGCCAATGTGGAATGTATGGGGGAAAAAACACCTTTATGTGGCACCCACCTTCCACTAGAAGTAGAGGAGGCTGATCAGTCTTCACTTGACTAAAGAGATTCCTCCAAGAGATGGGAATACAGAGGTAAAGAATGAGAGATAGTTATGTATTGACCATTAGAACTGGTCACTTACCTATAGATTGTCAATTTGTGGATGAGCTGAGCTCATAAAGAAAATTGACTGAAATGTATTAACCATTAAAGAATATTTTGAGGAAGACTGTGCCTATACTTAAGGAATGGGATCCACCTAAATTAAAATGGAACCAGATGGCAGGAACAGCCAATGGGAAAGTGTTGAGGGAAGTATTTAAACTAAGTGCTGGGAGAAAACTGACAGGTGCTGAGAAGCAATCAGGTCAGGTATCTACTAAGGAAGTCAGTAAACCAAAGGTAACTATTTATTAGCACAGGACTGGATGGATAACAGAGCTGAACAGGAGGAGGAACAGGCTGAGATCACAGAGATATATTCCAGAAAAATCACATACAACCAGACAAAATAGATAATAAAAGTAAGTATATGGTCAAAGATAAAACCATAAACAGCTAGATGCTAATGTGAAAAACCTGAATTACTAATATAGTAATACAGATTTCCTGGCAGTGAAATATAGCTTTGGCCAACATGTAGTTCAGAAACATGGTGTAATAGAGTCATGTAATCCTTGTCTATAAACTATGCAGAAAGGGCAGATCTGGTAGAATAGTAATCTTATACCTGAAAGAGTCCATGGGATATAATGGGGCAAAATTTCTGAGTAACTAGGAACATAAAGAAGAATATGAATGGACACAATCCCAAGTCATAAGAATACAAATAATACTAGCTGAGGAAAAAATATGAGGGCACATTATTAAAGGAGATCAGAGGCACCTAACCTGTCTCTAAAAATCAGTAATAATAAGTAACCTCAACAACTCCCATATAAACTAGTTAGTTACAAATAATATTGAGACAAGAGTTAGAGAAGCAATTTCGTAACACCATAAATGATCACTTAGTAGAACAGCTAACTCTAGGGCACATAAGGTGAGAAGCTGTTCTCAACTTAGTCCTAAGAAATATACAGGAGCTGGTTTGAGCAGTAGTTGTAGTTCAGTCATTAAGTAATTGCAACCACAATGAACTAGTTGGTGGGGTTCCCATGAACCATAGGAGCAGCATGCAGTTGTGCAGCCCCAAAAGTACAACAGGAACACACCATGCAGTCCTTGCTTCGTGGGAAAGTAAGTTGTGCCATTCCCCTCTGTGCCAGCTCATTGGGTGGAACACTAAAGGACAGAGTTAAGGCGCTGCCCACTGGCCATCCAAATCTGCAGGATAGGGAGTAATGGTCCTGCAGAATGATCTCCTCCCCATGCTGTGAACTTCACTGCCTTACCTATTCTTGTTGCCCTGCCCAGGAACCTACCACAGGTTATGATTTAACCCAATATAACTGAGTGCAACATCTTTAGAACATAAATCATACCCAAACTGGCATATCATATACAAACTGGCATTAGGACACTCAACTTTAGAAAGAAGGATTTTAAAAATAATGGAAGGTAGTCGGAAAGACCCTAAAGACAATTACTGCAAAGAGTAGGAATTTCAGGCCTGAAGCCTACATCTGCAGAGTGCTGAGTGCTTCCTGTGATGTGCTTTCAATTCCTATTGACTTCAGAGTTAAGGGTGCTCATCACTTCAGAGAATGTACTGAATGCCTTGTGGATCAGTCCCCAAGCTGATGAATATCACCACGTCAGTCCTGGGGCACCATTCTGGTTGCAATGGACTTCTGTTTCCCATACTTGTTTTAGAACTATATTTGAATGCACCATCACCAGGACATGTGGCTTGATTTGCGGAAAGCAGACATACAGTTAAAAACAAAGAATGTAATTAACGATTATGCAGCAAAACACAACAACAGAACACATCACTCCTTGCTTGTACAAAACGAACATCACATTGACTTCAGCCACCTGAGAAAAATTGCAATCCCCCAGAACTGCACAGTCATTTACTATTATCTGAAATAACAGCGGTTTCATAAAAAGAAGAAGTGTCCAGAACAGAGCTAGGTGTGACAGTTTGCTTAGCCTGGCTGTGGTGACCATTCCCACCCTCTTGGCTAGCTTCACATGATTGGCCAAGTCTTCCCCAAACAGCATGGGGATGGGATAATCATCATAGACTGCAAAAGTCCACATTCCTGACCAGCCCTTGTACTGGACCAGCAACTTGGCTGTAGGCAAGTCAAAAGAGTTTGACTTGAAGGGTTGAATCGTCACTTGGATCTCTGGGTCGATTAAATTGGGGTTCACTAAGGAAGCATGGATAGCCGACACTTTTGCTCCGGTGTCCCTCCACGCGGTGACTTCTTCCCGCCCACACTCACAGTTTCCCTCTGCTCTGAGGGTATCTGGGAGGTATCTGGGCCTGAGGACCTCTGGTGTGATTCCAGTGCAATGAACTGTAATCTGTTGGTGTTCTTGGGGCAGTTGGCCTTTACATGCCCCAGCTCGTTACATTTAAAACATTGTCCAGCTGATGGGTCACTGAGGCAAGGTGGGTTGCTGGAGAATGGTGTGGTGGGAAGCTAAGGCGTCTGGAGTGTTCCTTGGTGTGTAGTTGGGGCCTTGGGCTGCCCCTGGTAGTAGGGTATGGTCTGAGGGTGTCCCTTCTGGTATCCTCTCCAACTGCGACCAGGGTTGTTTCTCTCTCCTCCCTCTACCCATTTTGTTCCGGTTTGCCCCGCCTCTCTGGCGGTCTGGGACTGCTCGTATTGATCAGCATAAGAAGCAAGACTTTCTGCTGAGTCCATTTTCTTATCCCATAAACACTGTTTTATTTCCTCCTTGGACATATTCAGGAATTGCTCCTGAGCCATCAAATCCTTCAAAGCTAGTGACACCCCTTCCTTGGACCCATTTATCTAACAGATCCTTCATCTGGTTTAGATAAGCCACATAACTTAGTCCAGGTCCTCTCTTAAGGGCTCTAAATTTTACTCTGTACGTTTCAGGTGTAACTTGAAATTGCTTTAAAACCAAATCCTTGAATTTATTATAGTCAGAAGCCTCATCAGGAGGCATCTTATTGAATAAGTCCAGAGCTCTTCCAGTCAATTTTGCGACCAATGTGATAACCTTGTGAGCTTCAGGAATTTGATGGAGTGTGCACAGTCTCTCAAAGGTGAGAAAATATTCAGCAATATCACTGGATTCATCATACTGTGGACACAGTCGCTCCCATTTGTGGATTGTTGGGGAAGGATTGTTAGGGTTATCCGGTATATTTTCCTGAGCCTTTGCCTTCTCTATCTCCAGTGCATGCTTCCTCTCTATTTCCTTTGCCTCCATTTCTCTCCTGTGGGCAGCCTTCATTTCTTTCTTTTGCCTCCATAGCTCTCCTGTGGGCAGCCTCTTGGGCTTTTCTGCCTCTTCTGCTGCCTCCATTTATTTTTCCTTTGCCTCCATAGCTCTCCTGTGGGCAGCCTCTTGGGATTTTTCTGCCTCTTTCACTGCCTCCAGTCTGGTTAACTCCAGTTTGTGTTGTGCCTTGGTTTCTGTCATTTTAGCCTCTCTGTTTTTAACTAACTTTACACCCGAGAGTTAGAAAGAAAACCACAAAACAAACAAAAAAAAAACCCACCCTGGCTTGTAAAATTTTGCTGTGCTGTAATCTGATACCTATGTTCTCTGATAGCTATTCTCAGCCTACAGAAAAATCCTTTTAAAAAAACTAACATCTTTGTCTCCAGGCAAATAGACAGAAAATCCCTCTAGCTGCTCTTAGCTTAAAAAATACCTCTTCAGGTCTGTGAAAAACTTATGAATTTCCCTGCAGGAGAAAACTCCAGCTCAAAAAAGAAAGATCCCTTTTGTTATGCCTGCTGCTCTGTCCCCCAGGCAGAGACACAGAATTTACAAAACCTTTTAAAATCCTGCTGTGCTTCTGGTTCAAAATGATCTCAAAATGATCTAAAAAATATCTCAAAATGATCCCCCCAAAAAATCTCAAAATGATCCCACCGCTCTGCCACCATGTCAAGGTTCCTTCCCTACTCTGAACTCTAGGGTACAGATGTGGGGACCTGCATGAAAGACCCCCTAAGCTTATTCTTATCAGCTTAGGTTAAAAACTTCCTCAAGGTACAAACTTTGCCTTGTCCTTGAACCCTATGCTTCCACCACCAAGCGTGTTAAACAAAGAACAGGGAAAGAGCCCACTTGGCGACATCTTCCCCCAAAATATCCCCCCAAGCCCTACACCCCCTTTCCTGGGGAAGGCTTGATAAAAATCCTCACCAATTGGTACAGGTGAACACATACCCAAACCCTTGGATCTTAAGAACAATGAAAAAGCAATCAGGTTCTTAAAAGAAGAATTTTAATTAAAGAAAAGGTAAAAGAATCACCTCTGTAAATCAGAATGGTAAATACATTACAGGGTAATCAGATTCAAAACATAGAGAATCCCTCTAGGCAAAACCTTAAGTTAAAAAAAGACACAAAAACAGGAATATACATTCCATTCAGCACAGCCTATTTTACCAGCCATAAAACAAAAGGAAATCTAATGCATTTCTAGCTAGATTACTTACTAACTTTTTACAGGAGTTCTGAGCTGCATTCCTGATCTGTTCCTGGCAAAAGCATCGCACAGACAGACAGACCCTTTGTTCCCCCTCCTCCAGCTTTGAAAGTATCTTGTCTCCTCATTGCTCATTTTCATCAGGTGCCAGCGAGGTTATCTTAGCTTCTTAACCCTTTACAGGTGAAAGGGTTTTGCCTCTGGCCAGGAGGGATTTTATAGCACTGTATAAAGAAAGGTGGTTACCCTTCCCTTTATATTTATGACAAGAAGCTAGGTCACTTTTAAAATGTACATATAAATAGCAAACACCTCTCCAGAAGAAAGGTATAACTACACCCACAGATGATCACAATCTTCCCTTCTATCTTTATAATCTGTGAATCTATATAACTGTGTCCTGGAGGGGGAAAGGTGGACGATGGGCTGATTTATTATAAAAGACACAAAACCAGAGCAAGGATATATACCGTAAGCATCTAAGCACAACATAACTGATGTCAATAAGAGATAAAGATAACGAAGTCTTATGAAACAATATCATTGCCACAGTGTAATTAAATCTCATTATCTAGTTTATCACTTAGGAAAAATAAATGGACAGAAAGCTACAATTGTATCATGTAGACCAATCCATATATGTAGCAAGTTTGCATGCGTGTAATTCCAATGATAAATTGTTCAAAATGACTGAATAATTTTTATAATCTTAAAACTATATGCAGAGATATTGGGCCAGATTCACCAGAACAACTCTAATAAAACTCTCACTCCAAGATTATGATCTCAAAGGCCTCTGGCCAAAACTTTATCAAAACTTAACTCAAACTGTTATCCAGAAGTCCTCAGTCAGTTCTTGAAGTTTTACTCTCAGGTATTTGCCTTGAAAGCCTGCAAATACACTCCAGTCCACTCACCACAGGATGTGCCCTCCAAAGCTGGCAGTTCTCCTCAGCAAAGAAGGTACCTTATGCTTAGCCATGGCAGCCTTATGCTTAGGCATGCAAACCATCACTTGCCTTAGCCTCTACTGTTCCCCTAGTTCCTCTACTGTTCCCCAAATAGTCCAAGATGTATTTTATACAAGTAGTCATGGCCAAAGTTGCAACAATAAACATCCATCCATTAACTGGCCAGTGAATCAGACTGGAGACCCTTTACAAAACTAACACATCTCCAATCAACACTGTAGCTCTCTTTATTTGGAAGCACAATTACACACTTATGAATCTCATAGGATGCACTAGAGAGGAAGGCAACATTGATGGCAGTGCTAATCTGCTACTGGTGAACAATTCCTTCCTACTTCAAAACAACCTATCCGAGTAGTCCCAGGCATATGAGTGAGCCTTGACAGGCACTTCCTCTTGCTTGCCACATTACACAACCATATACTCCTCCTGGTCAATAAAGGACCACTGAAGCAGCCAGAAACATGAGAGCCAGCATGAAGAAGCTTAGATGGTCATAGGGAGGGAAAATGTCTGGCACTCACCATTCTTTTATATCTCATCCCATCCTCCAAGGCCAATTATTATGACTCAGTGGGTTGGAACACACCAGTGTGAACCTACAAAGGCCTGTGAATGCAATCTCAGGCAGTTAGCTTCAGAAGACGGATAAGAAGGGAGAAGTGGTGGTTACACTCCTATCCCGCAACATCACCCAAGTGGAATACAGATATCCATGCTCCTCAAGAACAGCAGACATCAACATCAGTGTCTCAGTGTAACTTTGACCACTGTCATGAATAAGTTAATGATCTACTAAGGCTGCCTTAACTGTGGAGTTTTGTAGTAAAAGGCAAAATCAATCTGGGAAGCCAGGAGTAGATGCTATTTTTTTTCTGTACATCTCCTTTACTAAAGAAACATTTCCTCATCCCTTCCAGACATTCTTTTCATTTATTTGTTATGGTTCTTTATATTTTTCTTTCCCCCTAAACAACTGTAGCCTTCACCAGTACAATGAAGTTATTTATGTCTAAATTCTTGTTGCTTTCGGGATTTTTCTTTATGTATTTTGTAATTGCTGTAGTTGATTTATGACTTGTATGTCTCAGATGTAAAATGGAACTAGAATATATTTTTTTCAGCCCTTAACCTCTTTTACCCTACTTTGATTAACACCTGTAAGAAGAGCAGAGACATACAAAAAATAATCTCTCTAGTTTTTCCCCATAAAAGAACTCCTTCTCTAATTACATTGTTTTAGAAAAGTACTGAAGATTTCCCCTGATATGAATTAAACCAGCACCCAGTTGGTGCTTTATTATCTCTTCAATAAATGATTTATCGTTTGTCGTCTGAAAGCAAAAGAGGAGGAAAATTACATTTTCTGTACCACTAGAGCCAGCCCTCTGATTGGTTCTATGCTATAAAAGTGAAGATTACAATGAACAATACTGTTAGGATATCAGAAATAGTTAATCCTAACAAAACTGCTTACACAAACATACTGGTACTTGAGACAACTATAGCTAAGATAGCAAAACAATTTCTGTTTTAACCTTCTGTTTCTCACATGAACATGACTTTCTGAAACATTTAACTTTTGGGCTGATGTTTCCTATATTTGGTCTCTGCTTATAGCAGAATATTTTTCATTTTGTGAACGTTACAACAAAATCCCTTCAGCCGTTTAGGCGTAGATAAAAAAATTAAAAATTCTCCAGTATTAAAAATTGTGGGATTATTCTTATTTTTCTAGTCTGGGCGGGGAGAGAGGACTCAGCAATTCATGAGTTTTGAAATGTTTTACTTGGTTCATCGGCCTTTATTTTATTTTTTTTTTTAAGTTTGGTTTAAAATGGCAAGGCTATTCAATGCACCCCAGAAAATTTCATTAAGCCGTGGGGTGCACACCTAAAAATAAATGTGGAGGACATATATGTGCAGGTAATTAACTGTGCAGATAATTGATTATAGGAACTTCCGAACTCATCTGCTAAAGAAGGAAGAGATGTTGAGCTGAAGAGGGTTGAGGAAAAAAAAGAGTGATGGGGCTTGTAAGTGCAGCAACCTGTTTATCGCCAGACTTGTAACACCTTTGTGGCGCCAGAAGCCCATTAACTCTGTAGCAAGGAACTTACAAGCTTTTCTGCTGGTGAAGCCCGTACAATTTGTAAACTGTGCAAGCTAAACAGCTGTGTTTCAAGGAATTTCCAAGGTCAGTAGGCTCTTTTCCTATTTTCCTTAGAAAATCCAGGAAAAATGGATGCACACTACTAGCACTAATACCATATTAATGTTGTGGAAGCAAGCATTCATATTATATTATATTATATTCGCTAAATTCCAAAGTGAACATTCCTGCAGTGTTGGTTTGACCTTTTGTCATGGGCGTAACCTTAAGGTTTAGAATTTCCTGACTTTAGATTACTTGATTTTGCAACTTTAATATTGCATTATTTTGTGTGTGGGTTATAAATGTGAGACAGAGCAAGAAGAATATAGTACATGATACTGTAAAATCAAAGGGGTTTTGGCATGAATGTGGGACAGCCTGGATCACCGACCCACAGAATTATCACTCATGAGTAATGCTGATAAAGCCTTTATACCAACCCGTACCATCATGTATTCTCTTCCCTCTCTTTTCTCATTTATTGTACCTATTTAGACAGAACAGCAAACAATAATTAGAAGTACATTAAGTAGCTGGGATATCACATCACTATATCAATATTAGTAATTCACATCACAGTTACATCAGTATGACAATATGAATGTTGAAGATTGTGGAAGGGTAAACAAAAATCTTTAAAAGCAGAATTTATACCTGTGTACAACAACATAAGCAGAAGTCTTGGAATGCTGTCTTTGTTTTGGCTTAAATGTGACTAGAACACCTTGGCCAAATGTTTTCATTCTACTATCCAGTTAGTGCTAATTTTCTTCCCTGTGTAGGAAAATATTGTTGCACATGCGGCTATGAAAATGAATGACTTTTTGGGAATACATTGGCGAGGGCAGACTACTAGGTAACAGGAATCTTTCTGGATATCATAATGCTCACCTAGAAACTATGAGGTGACATTAATCCTCTGTGATATTTAGAGCATCTTAACAACACTTGTCAATAAAAGTGTGCTCTGTACTCAGAATTTTAAGATAATCAAAAGTCATATTTTTTGAGCATTTATTCTAAGTGTCTATTTTTTGCATCCAAGCATGCACAGTATAGATACGTGACCTAGGGAAAAGCGTCAGCTTTTAATATTTCTTTCCCTTTGATAAAACTAGTAAGAGCAAAAACATCTTTATATTATTCAGTATATGAGAAAGTATAGTATATTCATGTGTCATTTAAGCGTTATTTCCAATAATGAGCTGACCTTCTATTCTCCTTAACCCTTTTTTCATCAAAGCCACCTACACCCACTTTGCCTTCTGTTTCTCTAATCTGCAATTATTTATGTTTTCTTCATGCTGCTCCATCCGCCATGGGAGCAAAATTGTATTTGGTGAAATATAGAGCTAATTATACCATGAACCCAACAACAAAAAGACAGAGCAGATGTTACTTCAGACGTGCTAACAGTCCCTATGCTTAATGCACACATAGCAAAGGACTGAAGACAGTATTTGAAAACAATATCTGATCAGGATAGCTTAAACATGCAAATCTTTTTAACACAAAAGTCAAACAGAGAAGCATTGTCAATAAGATCCGATCACATACTCTGCTGATCCCAGAATCCCTGTGTTCTAACTGATTTTTCAAGACTATAATAAATATGTGAATCCACCTTGTAACCATTTGAAGGGTGGGATATACAATATTAGCTAATGATATTAAACTTGCTTCCAATTCTGGTATTTAGCTTAGCTTTTCTTCTTTCTGTTTACCCATCAACTTATCAAGTTCTAAGTTTGTACACTGTCCATCTGTTTATACATTGGAACATATTTTAAAATGTGTTTAAAAAGATCAGAAGAAAGAGACCTATGGGTAATTTATTGCATAGGCCTTGAAAAAAACTTTTTTTCTAATTCCCATCTATGGATACACAAACAGTGTAAAGTCAGTGTGAATAAGCAATTAGAAAAAACAGGTCTTAAAAATGAAAATAATATGGAGTAAATGAAGACGACAAACTGATCCTATTTTCCTAAAAATATTATGATTCATCTACTGTATAGAAGGTCTTTGCCAATATTTAATTTAGTGACAAAGTACCCATCTTGCTGTTCCTGTGTCGTAGAGGAAATTGAAGAATATCATTATACCAAGAAGATCTTCTAACTGTTTTTTGTTGTATGTTACACCTGAGATACTTCCAAATATGTCCCTTCCATCTGTGTTTAAAACTTAGAAAGTTCTTCCTAAACATAAAATATGCTTAAGTCTTTGTTCCGCATATTTAGGTCCAAATTGTCAGAAGTTTGCATGTGCAGTTCAGGGATCTGCATGTTCTCATCCCCATTCCATATGTTTCAATTAGGTTACAGGGGATAATGTTATGGGAAACAGGACGTCTAGACACCCTGGTAGTGGGGGGGAGGGATGAGTTTGTTGCCAGATAATTGACAGACAGGGAGATGGATTTGAGGACCAGGATCAAAATAGATGTGGAATGGAGCCGTCAGCAAAGGAATGCAAACCAAGCCCCATATATTTACCAAGGCTATTGTCCTATTATGCGAGTAGGGAAAGATCTTCTTGTCCCCACAAGACACTTTGGATTTGGGAAAATAGGTATCAATGGTCCTTATCTTCTAGCCTCCCCAAAATTACCCTGCAATGAGGGGCTTGGTTAACCCATCCTCTCTGAAGACTAGGGAATGGGGCTACCAGGCCAAATTTGGAATTCGGGGAAAACAATACCACCAATCCCCTTACGCACAGATGGCATTGATAATAAACAGATAGAGTGTTCTAGGGCCTTCGGGTGCGGAGAGGCTGGAGGTGGGGCAGTTGGGGGAAAGGCCTGAGCAGATGATCTCACTGCAGGTTTGTGATCTATTAGTAATTTGGAGTTGACTTTCAACATCACGGTAGGGCAGCAAACCTCTGCTGTTTTCAGGTGAGGTGTGAGCCTTTCCCACCAGCAAGGACACTGGCAGATTCATGAGATGAGTAGTAGCCAAACTGCAGAATAGCTCATATGAAAAATATATTAGTGGGAGAACACCATTGTGCCTCCGCAGCTGCAAAGAGGTGGTAGGAAAGCACGGCAAGCGCCTCTTACCAGCTCTAGAACAGAAAAGCATCTGACCACATCACATGCCAGCTCTCATCAAATGCACCTCCTCCTAGAGAGGCTGGGTGACACTTTCATTGATATCTTAAGGCAGCTGAAAGCCCTCTTGTCCCATCAATAATCAGAGGGAGACTGCCAATGACCAAGTATTGCATCTCGGCCAATAAAGGGACACCAGTATTAGAAGCTGGCAGAAGCACAGGTGATTAAGACTTATCACCAATCAAGGTAATGAACTGATGGCTGCAGTAGTTAGGAGGGAGTTTGGCTTTCATTATGAGGGATTTAACAGGGCTAGAGAGTGTTCTCTCTGCAACCTGTCCATGTGGTACGGTGGAAGCATGTTATGTTACATTTTAGGCTTTGCATATCTGTGGAAAGATTTGCGTGGGGGAGCCACCAATGACAGAGTTTTCCCCTAAATTATCATCAGCCTAACATAAGGTTATTAGGCTACTGCAAATTATTTAAATCCAGGTACAAATTCATTTCAGCTAATCTGGAAATGAAACAGTAACCCATGGGCTATGGGGCTGGGTAAGAAACTTCAGAATGTCCCTTCCTTCTATTTTCCACTTTTATCAATTTACTCTAGAGAATGCCCACACAAATATTCAGGGTGATTCAAAATAACTGGCAGGCCTTGCAATCCAATAAAATTCCTGTATCTGTTATCTCTTCATAACTCCTAATACATTATACAAATGTAATCTACTTTCTTATCACACTAAGAAGTAGGCTAGTGAATAACTAAGACCATTTTGGTAAAGTAACTGGCAAAAACAAACAAAGTATATTGTAATCAAATACATAGTACACCACTTGATAATAAAGATATATACACAGTCCAGAAACCTTTGAGTGAATTGAGTCACTCATAACACTGTTCACCAAAGATAGGTTTTAATTATGAATTATATGAACATTTATTACATTGTGTTGCTCAATCGCCTATATATATTTAGTGGCCTTTGCACAATATATCCAAAGGCATTTTATAGTAAGATAAAATACATAAACAACCTGTGCAACTATTGTAGAACTCTAGTAAGGATAAGTCAAAAAGATGAATTGAGTACTTATGTACAAGTGTAAAACATTTTGGAGTTTGTTACTTATCACAATACTCTAAAAAGTGATATATCTTTAATACCAATCATCACAGCATGAAATAAACTGTGAGTTTGCTTCATTTGGTTGAAGAATCTAAAATAGTGGGATTAAAAATAATTATTAATAAAAGACAGACATAAAACCTGCCCAACTGTTTGAATCTAAAGATATCAAGAGATGGAATGAATGCTGAATTTATGTTGTGGAAAATTGGTCCCAAGTTGGTTTTACACTTCATCAGAAAGCACTTTTGTCTTGTATGCAAACAGTTAATGAAGCATACCAAAACTGTAACTTTTTTTCATTGGCACAAGTGTGTCAAAGCTTTAGATTACATTTTACAGTTACGTGTGTTTTCAAAATGGTAAATTATTTATTTATTTATATTTAGACTGAGGGATGTGATCTTAATTTCAAGTAAGATACCTCCTTACATTTTCAGTTATTGATAAACTTAGATTATTAGGTGCAATATACCATAACCACCATTCACACCTGAACCACTCAAATTATGTTCCTTCCAAATGTATTTGCCAGTAAGAGACAGCAACATATTTACCAATTTTGCATAATAAGCTCTCAGAATGTAGGCACTGTGAGAACTGCATAGTCATTATCCTACATGCCACCTCTGCCTTTAGAATTTTGAAGAATTAAGCCTTCAGATTTGACTTTTAAAGCCTCAGGCAGGTAGTAAAATTGTGTTCCAACAACAATTATGTGGATGTAGTTCGAAACAACACAAGAATTACTCTAAGAAGGTTGCAGTTATACTTTTATACATTTTTCCAAAAAAAAGGGGGTTGATAATTTCTTTTGTATTGAAACTGAAATAAGTGCACAGGGCAGGAAAGACTCCATATTAACCTGAACACTATTCTTTAAAAAAATATTTTTTTCTGTTCACACTGTAGTGTCATGGTTTCTGCACCAAATAGTGTTCACCTACATCATTATCTATTTTAATCTTTACTGTGAGTTTCTTGTCATGGATATTAAAAATAAAAACAAAATTTCTAGGGCAGACAGTCTCATTATTCATTTATTTTAAACATATACACTAGCAACATTAACTTGAGGCAATTACTGAACTTTACACAACTGAAAACATAGTTACCTAACCTTAGTTTACCAATAGGTCAGAAAGTCACAAATGAAAAGGTGACTGACATTAATGTTCCACTAGAAAAGAAACTGTAGAAAACCTTACAGCGGAAGACCAAGATATATTTACTCAAGAAGCTGTACAAGTTGTTTCAACTCAACAGCAGATGCGCTTTTTTTCTCAATGACCCTGTCAAGAACATATGGGTCCTGACCAGCAGGCCAATAGCAGGCCTGATTACTTTAACATGGGGTGTGCTAGCTCTCCAAACCTTAGAGAACTTCTCCCATTGAGGACTTCACTTAGGATGGCAAAATCCAAGAGTTGGTGGCCCTGACTAGAGTAGGTCTATCAATTCAAGATGAGTCCTTAGAGGCTGAGATACATAGGAAAACTCTGGGAGAAGCCTTAAGAGTTGATGGGAGAAGCATATCTAATCTCCTCTTATAATGGGCATTTCCAGCAACCGCAATATAGTTAATATTGTGAAATAGTTTACATAATTTCAGTAATAAAACTCTCAGACCAGGTCTTTATGCCCTATTGTTAAACTCAGATACTACAGTGATGTGTACCACAGGATATAGATTGACAGAATAAATAGGTAATAGATCCAAAGTGTTTCAACCTTACCAGGTTCCTCATGATCCTAGAAGAAACTATTGTTAAGATGCATCCTCTTAACTTCTAATTCTGTTATTATTTACCATAACAGTATATGTTAATGTAAAGCATAATTTCAATGCTTTGATTATCTTGCTAAAAGTTATTGCCACTTTATTTTATGGCATTTTTAATGAGTTAGAACCTTACATTCAGATAAGCTCCTTAAAAGATGGCAAGCCCAGAAGGGTAAACAACCCCCATGGTTACAATATCTTACATTGAAACACTTCCGGCACTTGTAATTCTACTTGCAGTCAACTTTAGGTTGTGATCTTGTCAGCCCACATTTGCTCAGCCATGTTGGACTTGGTCAGTTCTTTGATAAAATACTTTCAAAGAAAAACCAGTTGCTGTAGGAAGGTGTGGTGGTGATTCAATAACTGATACGCATCCCCTCTGAGTCCACAGGGAACAAGTGTTCCAGTGTGGTGCTGGGGGCGTTGTGCTGCTCGTGGTACTGTCTTTCAGATGAAATGTAAAACTGAGTTCTGACAACTTGCAGTCATTAAATATCCCATGGCAGTTTTCACAGGAGTACATGTGTTAACCCATATGTCCTGGCCGTATTCCAAATGCATAATTGCATTCTGCCTACCTAAATTCCCTATGCAGATTCAGCAGAATACAGTACTGTTAATCTTCTGTCCTACCTTGCTACAGCATGCTTTTAAACATGTATTGCCTTTTGCTCAAGAACTGGCTAAACTGACCCATATATAGGCATATCATTCAGAGAGGGTTTTGGGATAATAGGTGAAATACATGTCAGTAATATTTAGATAACTGCTCTGAACAGCATATTTTAAAACATGTACGTGTAAAAAAATGTTTGCAGCAATTTGTTAAGCTAATATTGTTTATTTTTGACAAATCAATTGATGGAAGTCGGATTATATTTCTCAGAATCATTGAACAAAACATCTAGTAATTGATCTACCTGATACTGAGAAAAAGCCAGAAACCTCTATTGGCTAATTCTATCCTGTTTTAATATTTTTCCAATAAAAAAAAGGTAGAAGATGCATTTCCTGCACAAAGTTTAAAGGCAAGTCAGTTAGATGCAATCTAGGAAGGTGTGAACATTTAGAATATATAGAAGGTGAACAGCCAAAAAAACACACCAAACCTCTGGATAATTTGAGGCTCAGCTTTTTTTTTATTCAGATAAAGGACAAATTTAAATGGCCTATCCTCTGAAATTGAAAGATCTTGTTTCAGAACTTTCTGATGAAGAACACTTTTCAGCTGATGAGTGCTACTGATTGTCCTTTAAGGTATTATAATCATCTTCTGCCTTCAGCTACTGTATGGTAGACCTAAATGTCCTTTAATTCTTGCATCATAATCACAGGCTACATTGCTATAGTACTTAGTTGAAGTGAAACCAATGAAGCAGGACGGAAGGCGACTAGGCTGATTGAAATTGGTTTCTGAATTCAGTCAAACGATCTAATCTGTCTCTCTATGTATTCAAGAATGTCAATCACTATGCATCAACTCTAGAAATTAAAACACTGAAACACCATCCAGGTAGGACTATCTTATTTTCCCCTTCTCTAGTCAGGTTTCAATTGCACGGGTCCTCTACAAAATTATATGTATAATTATATGGAGTAAAAGTACTCAGTGGTGATTATGTACAGCCTCTATGAGGGAATTATAGAATTGTAGGCCTGGACGGGACCATGAGAGGTCATCTAGTCCTGTCCCCTGCACTCATGGCAGGCCTAAGTGTTATCTAAACCAGGGGTTCCCCAACTTGGTTCATGGCTTGTTCATGGTAAGCCACTGGTGGGCTGCGAAACGCTCTGTTTCCCTGAGCGTCCGCAAGTACGGCCGCTCGCAGGTCCCAGTGGCCGCTGTTTGCTGTTCCCAGCCAATGGGAGCTGCGGTAAGGGCTGACCCATCCCGCACCGCTTCCCGCAGCTCCCGTTGACCGAGAATGGTGAACAGCAGCCACTGGGACCTGTGAGCGGCAATACCTGTGGACGATCAGGTAAACAAAGTGTCTCGCGGCCTGCCAGTGGCTTACACTGAACAAGCTATGAACCAAGTTTGGGAACCCCTGATCTAAACCATCCCTGATGGGTGTTTGTCTAACCTGCTCTTAACAATCTTCAATGATGGAGATTCCACAACCTCCCTAGGCAATTTATTCCAGTGGGACGGCCTTGTCAAAATAAAATTTTAAATCTTATGGTTACAGCTACCTTTTCATCCAATAACTCTCAGTGATCTGACACAGTGAATCTGGGTTGTATTCACTTGGTTATGGAGTTAAATGTTTCTTACTGTGAGTTTTAAGTCTGCTTTGCAGCTAAAATTGCTCTGATTCAGATGACACTGAGTGCCTCTGTGATGGCAGATCCAAGTCAGGGAGGGGAATGGATAAATTCAATGTCTCCTCCACTTAAGCTACAGGCTTTTTTGCTCACAAAGGCTCTGAAGGTTTCTGAGACCTTAAGACTACAACTGGAGATTTCAACACATGCTGTTCTTGCATAGTAAAAGGCAGAGTCTCTTACCGATGGAGAATGTCAATATCTTGTTTCAGAAGAGCAAGATGTGAGCAAAATTCAAGCAATTCTGAGCCCCATGCTGAAGAAACCATCTCTTCATGATGACATTCTCACTGATCTGTCATGAGCCTTCCTATCTTAATGATGATTACTTAAAAATTGAGAGCATGGCAATGCTGGCAAAACCGGAGATGAAATCCTGGCTCCATTGAAGTCAATGGCAAAACTCCTATTGACTTAATTGGAGTCAGGCTTTCACCCCTGCAGTTCTCAGATCTCCTCTCCTTTCAATCAATTTTAGGCTCAGATAGCTATGAAGAGTGTACTGGTTTCATTGGTTGATGGTTTTCTCCTGGTGATGGACAAATACTAAGGGACAGATCCTCAGCTGGTGTGCATAGATGAACATGCACCTGTTTACACCATCTGAGAATCTAACTGTTAAGTGTCCAGTCTGATATTTTTAGCTCATTGAACTGCTTTGATATCATGACTATGGATTTATTTCAGATAGGGAATGCTTGAGTATATCCTCTCTTTTCTCTGAAAAAAGAACAGGAGTACTTGTGGCACCTCAGAGACTAACAAATTTATTTGAGCATAAGCTTTCATGAGCTACAGCTCACTTCATCGGATGCATCATGAAAGCTTATGCTCAAATAAATTGGTTAGTCTCTAAGGTGCCACAAGTCCTCCTTTTCTTTTTGCGAATACAGACTAACACAGCTGCTACTCTGAAACCTGTCTTTTCTCTGAGAGGACTAAGAGGGTAATACCACATGTTACATAAGAATCACAGGAAAAGAGATGCAGATTGTTCCAGGTCTCTACTCTGTCATAGCCCCCTGTTCAATGTGAATGTGAGGTCACTAGAGGAGACAGCATGTTGTTTTGAGATGTGAGACCACCACAGTATGCTGAGCATACACAACACCATGTCCATCTTTCATCTGACCCACTGGGTACCACTGTTTGATTTTCCTAGTGTCTGTCTAAGACTGGATCTCAGACACAAGCTAGCTATTTGAAACATACTCTGGATACGACAGAAGTGATTCTAGGTGGCTTCTTGGAACAGCAGCAAGATGAGACGATGTAAATAGCTCTCTTTTTGAATGGAGGCATATGTCTGACTTCTATCACAAAGGTTTTCAGTCATGGGATCCTATCAGTTGTCCAGATAGCATCAGTACCCAAGAGTAATTTTTATCACCTATGTGATCATTTCCTGTCAGATAGGAAGTTTATGATTGGTTATGGCTGCGAGTGCACAATGAGATACTTCTTACATAGAGAATATTAATCTAAACTCCACAAACTTCAATGGCTACTACTTAGTTTCCAGGTACAACTCAGGTGTTCCTTTAGTCTTTGAAGTCTTTTATAGCTTGTTTCCTATGTATCTTAAACACTAACTCTCTGTGTTATATCCTGACAGTTGAGATCAGCTGGGATAGCCTTAAACTTGTATTTAGGCTGGTGGCAGGGCACTCAGCTCTAGAAAGCAATTTTACCTCCTTGATCTGATAGAACTTGATACTGAGCTAATTTAGATGTGTTTTGAAACTTGTAGGCCTGATTCTCCTTTCATTCATGCTACTGTAAATCAGGAGTAACTCCATTGACTTCCATAGAATTACACTGATGTAAAATGGATATAAGTGATAAAGAACTAGATACACTGTATTTAAAATAATGCTTGTGCACTTAGAGATTTAAGATGGACATGATGTGTTCATTGAAAAATAAATATGCTTATTTTATATTTAATTTCTTCAACTTTATAGGATTAGAAAGTATTTAAAGTAACTAGCTTCTCTGGGTTGACAAAACTGAATATTTTCAATAAAAAGGTTTTACATTTGGGGGATTAAGGGGTAGAGAAAAGCTCAAGAGTCTTTGGAATATTCTGTGTAAAAGCAGGCAGGTTTGTTTTTTAATAATTTTGTGTATTGAATAACAACAGATTGTGCTAAACTGACAATCCCTTCTCTTCTTCTCCCTCTGACATGCAAACCACCAACACACAAAGGGAGTCACATTCAGAAGGAGATTATGATGCAATGATCTCGTTGTGAATGTTGCATTATGGCTTCAGCAGCGCTGTAAGAGCTCCCTTGGCACTTGTGCTTACAGCAATTTGAATTTCTCTGGCAGCTAGGTATGATTTGTGACATATTTCAGCCTTGTTCTTCATTGAAAGAGAACACTGGCAAGTGCACAAGATATTTACAATGAAGAATGGAAGGGAGAAAACTTAAAGAGGAACATCTGAGATAGACTTTTGTTTTTTCTTAAGGTAATAACCATTGCTTTAGAACAAGAACCAGTTGCCAGGTTATCTATGACAATTTTCTTCAGCATGATAATTTTGTGCCTATTTAGGGGCCTAGTCTGTCATTATTATATGTGTCACTCATGTTAACAGTGATAAGAATTATTATATATATATCATTGGCAGAAAAGAACTCCATTTATATACACCTGAAAAAATCCTTCTAAAGACCATATGACAAGTTTTTGTACAAGCAAAATTAGATTTCCTTATAAATGCACATATAAATCCGTCATTGCACTGCAGGAATCTTAAATAGAGCAAGACAGATTATCTGAATATCCTGGGGGTCACCTTAAACCTTCAAAGAATCAGTGTTTTGAAAAGGTTTGGGGTGCCAGCCAGGAAGGCTTTGAAGTCTGTGCTCTGGATTCCTTAAACCTGGAATGCAAATTTTACTGCCTGCTGACTCAGGTCTCCTGAATTTTAGAACACGCTGGCCAGCTTCCTAAGGCAGACCAGATCTTGTGCAGAGGCTGTTCCCTGCATCCCTTCTGTCATGAGTGCAGTAGAAGAATCATAGGATATCAGGGTTGGAAGGGACCTCAGGAGGTCATCTAGTCTAACCCCCTGCTCAAAGCAGGACCAATCCCCAATATTTGCCCCAGATCCCTAAATGACCCCCTCAAGGATTGAACTCACAACCCTGGGTTTAGCAGGCCAATGCTCAAACCACTGAGTTATCCCTCCCCCCAGTAAAAAGGATCCTGTTTACAAGCTTCTCTGAGACACTCTGAGACTAACAAAGGTTGGTGCCTCCTCTTCCCCCCTCTGCATATGAAACACAATGAAGATATACTAGCTAGCCTTGGGGAATGCAACCAGCTCCACAGTACAGGATATGCTCTGTGCATGAGCATCCCAGAGTGCAGTGAAGTCATGCAGGTTGACCTTGGGTAAGCTTATCTGGAGCAGAATCTTAATGGAGAGGCATGGTACACCCTGGGAAGACATAATGAAACTTCCATTAAAGAGTTTTGCTTAACTGGGATTAGGCTAATAAGGTCTGTACCATATCCAGTAAAATGAATTCACACTTCAATTCACAGGTAAAAATAGCCTGTTGATTAAAACATATTTCTTCCTTTTTGGCCCTGTTTTCTAATTATTTTACCTTATGCAATTGGTTTGGCAAGTCCTTTTGTTAATACAGTTCCTGTTATTTTTAAAGCAACTGATTATATGGCCCACACTTACTATCTGGTACTTAAAACAGAAAAGAATGCACAGTAGAGATCTCATGTTCACCTTTGGGAGGATAAGAGTCTCTATATGGTTATAAATCTTCTACCAGCAGGCCAAGTAAACAATATTTGTATAAATGGGTGTGATACCAATGGTATTTTGCAAGAAACCTTCTTCCCAAGGTAGAAAAATTATGCTTCATTTAAGCTTATCAGGAAGTCTCCTAGGACTTGCCTTAACTAGATAATGTTATTGTGTTTGAAAACAATAATGAAAAGACAAGTTAGGTAGCACAATGTCACACAATGCTGACCACAATGAATTGATCAGAGTAGACCCGGACAAGTCATGTTCAGCATCATGTCAGTTAATCACAATTGACTGATGATGCTGAACATGATTTAGTCGGGCCTATACTGGTTGAGGAGTTGTGGTATTCTTTTTCATTTGCAGAAGTCTTATTCCAGAAGATGTTGAATATCTGGTGAGGTTGAGCCTGTGATCTGCCAAGCATTAGTATCAGCATCCAGTGGTTCTAAAGCAACTTGCAGGATCAGATCTTTAAAATAAGTAGCTGAACAAGCTTTATTCTAAAAATCTATTTTGTGTTTAGTTTTTCTTTACACATTGAGATAGTATTGTAAGTATGTTTTGAAAATATTTATAAGGTTTCTTTTTAGTTTTTATCTACTTTGATTTTAACTAATGTACCCATACCATTTCTAGGTGCATAGACAGGTACTTTGGGTTTGATTTATAAGAAAATGCTACAGTACAACAGGGTATATCATGGTTTTATTATTGATCTCGAACAGAGGACACAGAGCTGCAGCGCAAATTTAATGCATGCTTCAAAAAAAAAAAAAAAAGAGAAGAAAATAACTGGCTGTAGCCGTTAGCTATCCTTTACTAAATATGTACTTCAGTTTTAAATAAACAGTACCAGAAATAAAATGAATAAAAAGCACATAAGAAAACACTAGTTTGATCGTGAGCATAAACTCTGCTCAGTATGAAGAGGGGGTCAAAAACCAAACAAAATATTAGAATATATAAATAATTAACCAGAAGCAAATACTAAAAAAATAACAACATTGTACAAGTTGATAGCACGGCATCATGTAGAATATGACATTCATTTTGGATCACCCTATTTCATGAAAGATATAATGGTAACAGAAAAGGCCCAGAAACAGAAAGTGCAAAAATTTCTGTATGAGAAGACATGAAAAGTGTGGAACTGTTTAGTTTAGGGAGCGTGAAAGGAGACGTATTAGATGTATATAAATAATGAGAGTATAGTAAAGGTAATCCAGGCACATCTATTTACCTTTTTTCACAGAACAAGAACATAGAAATGTTCCAGAAAATTGAAAGGCAACACATTTAAAACAAATAAAAAGAAATGTTTTTTAAACGACCCATAATTAACCCATGGAACTCAATGTGAAAGGCTATCAGTGGGGTCAAATGAAGGATTCAAAACAGGATTAGGCAATTATATTGGTAATAAGAACATCCACACTTAGATTAGATAGCATAACAAATATATGAGATATTTCAACCATTAACTGATGGGAGCTAGGAAGAAACTACCCCTTGCATTTTATTCCATACTTCCTCCAAAGCATCTCATACTAACCATTGACAGGATATCAAACAAAACAGGCCATCAGTCTGATCCAGTATAACAAATCCTTACTATGTTGTCTGAGCAATGATCATCATTGGGGAATGTTTTACATTTAAAGTGTGTTTTTTTAAAAAAATCACATATATTAATAAAAATTCTTTATATAAAGCAGTTTCGTTAAAAATAATTAAAATGTATGGTTACATTAACATTGTCCTTTAGGGTTTTTTAGGGAAAAATATGTATTTAAAGAGTAATACTATACAATGTTGTATATTTTAGGATTTAGAACATAATTGTCAGGTGTGTCTCTCTGTACAATAGCTCAGCAATTATGAAAAGTTTAAATTGTTTAATATGTCTACTTATAAGAAACATCCAAAGAGGGGTTTTTAAAAAAAATCCAACTGAAATAATTTTAAAACAAAATTGGCATAATTTAATGTCTGTTGTGTCTAGTTGTAGTGCAGTGTTTAGTCCTTATTTAAACAGTTTCTTTCTTTTTTTACTTTACAGAAAAATAAATACTGACATTCATTTCAGTTAGCAAGAAATTTCTCAACTTCCTTTGGTGCTTACATGCAAGAATATTTCCGACCTCATCTCTGCATGTTATTTTATCTTTCAGTGGTAATTAACAGAGTCTTAATCTGGCTAATGTTAATGACCACTGTTCTTTCTTTAAATCCCAGTTAAACCAAGCTTATTAAAGGCCAATTAAAGAAAGTCTTATGTGATCTGAATAACACTGTGACCAATTTTTTTTTTTTTTTTACAGCTATAACTCTTTATTTTGGCTGATAAGTGTGGTTAAAACTTTTCATTGTGTGGTCTTTTTATGTTTTTTTTTTTTAAATATTATAAATGACTTGTCAGCGGGAAAACACCTGTCTCGGGGGAGAAAAATCCAAGAGATAAGTAAAAATGGTAATATTCAGATTGTCTCATATTTTTGACAGTCAACTTCTGATTTTATTCTTCTTCAAATATGAAAAAGCTACTAAGCAGCAATATGCAGTTGCCTGAAGCAGTACTGGCAGAGCTGGTTGTCATCACTGACCAGGAAGAAGCAGGGACAGGAGATGCTGGTCTTAAAGACTCATATTCTGGGTGTAATCTAATTCCCATACTGGGAAGCCGGAGGGGTTCGCCAGGGTGGAGATTCTCATTATCCACTAGCTATATCAACAGAACTATTAACACTAATTACACAAAGATAATACTCATAACCTTTGTAATATTTACAGGTTTGAAGACAAGGCTCAGTCTGAAGAGAAAGGAGAAGCTCTGGACTCTGGAGTATCCGACTCAGGCATGAAGCGGTAAGATGGAACTAGAGAGGTGATCGGTCCACCCCAACACTTATACCCAGAGTCCAGAGGCAGACCAAGAATTCTCTTGTCCCAGGCACAGGGTGTGCATTCGTACCCACAATGGAATACACATAGGAACCAGCACTTACTCAAGAACAGCCATACTGGGTCAGACCAAAGGTACATCTAGCCCAGTATCCTGTCTTCCGACAGTGGCTAATGCCAGGTGCCCCAGATGGAATGAACAGAACAGATAATCACCAAGTGATCCATCCCAAGTTACCCATTCCCAGCTTCTGGCAAACAGAGGTTAGGGACACCATCCCTGTCCATCCTGGCTAATAGCCATTGATGGACCTATCCTCCATGAACTTATCTTTATCACTATTCACTTTATCATTTGAAGAAAAACAACAATTTAACAACCCAGTACCAAGTACCAAGCAGAAAAAGAGAAAAACTCTTCTCGTTATTTCATTGGGGGAGGGGGAAACAGGGCAGATATTCCATTTTACCCAAATATGGAAAAGTTCAAAGGGCTCTTTGGTTTAGGGACACTCAAGCAGACTTTTTTCTGCTTAATTGAACACAGTCTTGGACTCTGGCCTTTTAAACTTATATTTAGGGTGACCAATCTGAAGTTAACCAGAAAGACCTGGTGCTTTGTTATAGAACCCACACATAGTTGAGATTTCGCTCTTTGCTTAATTTCACGATTGCTTTCCCTCCCATTTGTATGGAAGCTGCAGTTCATAGTCCCACTTTGACCCCTAACCATTAAACAAACTATTATTTTCCAAAAATCCAAACATTTTAAAGGAATGCTACAATGTATTATAGCCAGTCACCACAGGGCAGGGCTCCCATGTATTCCACAGCACAACAAACCAAATTCCATGGTGACAACTGCTAAATTCTTCAGCAGCATTCCCCAAATTCCATGGCAACATTAATGGATTGTGTTGCTAAGAAATACCCTTCACTCCCATCTTCTCACTCCCACACAAACACACTTGGAGCTGGCTCATAGCTGAAAATACCACTGATATAAAATTAATTGATGATTATTTTAACAATAATCAAGGACAATCTTTTTTCACTATGCTGCTCAGATGGCTTAACACTAGCAGTGTTATTTTAAGGCAGCCTGACTCAGAGTGGTCATTCCCCCACTATGACGCCCGAGAAGACGGGACCTTTAGCCAGCTTCAGCTGCTAATATGTCCAGTTCTTCAGGTCTCAGTTGTTACCCCTTTTACCTAGCTGCTAACCAGTCTCAGGCTCTAACTCACCTTTTCCCTCAAGCCTGGCCCCATGGAACAGTACAAGGATCATGCATATAGTCTAATTAACTCCCCCTTATGGAATAAACTCAAGAGCAAGAGATAGGCAGGTCCCAGCAGCGAAGGAAGATAGTAAGCAAAATGTTGGATGGCATTCTGAATTCTGCAGTATCCTGGGAAAATGCCATTTTCTGCAGTGGTGGAATTGTGAAGTTCACAGAGCCCTTACTGACATGAATGGCACAGTTAACACCTCTTAGAGCTATTATTTCAAGCTGTCTGTGGCATCTGGCAGGAAACACTATATTTAGTTTACCTTCAGTTCACATTTTCAAAACTATCTCTGCAGCCATCATGGCTGCAAACATAACTTACAAAAAATAAATTAATAAACGTAAATCTCTTACTCTGAGACAAAATTCTGCACAAGAGGTTAATTTCACAACAAATTGTGTGGTCACAGAATCATGGAATACCTGGGGCCCTGCTATAGGAAAAGCCATGCCACTAGCTATAGTCATCTGTATGGTATGGAAAGCAAATAAAGCAAAACAGAGGAAGAGACAAAGTGGGGTCAGGGAAAAGAGGAAAGAGGAGAGTACACAGTACTTGTATTCCAGTATTGAGACTGAGGTCAGTGTTTAGTGTAAAACAGTCCAAGTCCAGGAGAGACTGAACCACTGGGGCCCCAGGACATTGCCCATAGAGAAAATTAGAAAAAAAACCCAAAACCTATCAAAGTAAAATAAACTTACCTTTCTCCAGTTATGGCTGCAGCGATAGTCTCTTAAGATAACATAGAGGTGAAGGATATAAGCATTAATTCAGAGTTTGGGGAAAGACACTGTCACTATGGCTTTGAGATCTGCTGACGTGTGGAGTTGCTATAATGTTGTCTAATGTAGGTGCTCCCATTCCTTCATATCAGTGAAGCATTTATGATTGCTTATAGGTAGGAAAATCAGGATACAAGATCTAGAGTTGTAAAATGTGTTGGACTAGGAATTATCTATATTTATTCCTTTCCAGTCATCTAGCCATCATTGCCATGCAGATGACCAGGTATCTCTCTTTGCTGGTCACCAGACATTCTCCTATATTTCTGGTTTTGCAGCTATCTGTTTCTTCAAAGATCTTTCCTCAGCCATTAAGTTAGGATATTTTCTGTTCTAGTTTGGCATCTAATAACAAGCCAGTTCACTCTCAGGATCAGAAACAGCAATATCCCACTGAAAACTTGCTTGCAGTTTATGTAAAGCTACTGTGTCTGTGCCTTATGCCCCCCATCCGGTTAAAAAGGTTAAAAAGTTGCACAGCAACTTCAAAAAGAAAAGGAGTACTTGTGGCACCTTAGAGACTAACCAATTTATTTGAGCATGAGCTTTCATGAGCTACAGCTCACTTCATCGGATGCTCAAAGCTTATGCTCAAATAAAGTGGTTAGTCTCTAAGGTGCCACAAGTACTCCTTTTCTTTTTGCGAATACAGACTAACACGGCTGCTACTCTGAAACAGCAACTTCTGTTTTCCAGATCCTCCATTTTGGATATAGGACAATATATCTCAGACCGGTAACAAGGAGTAAATTTTTAACTGTGAGAGTAATTAGCCATTGGAACAATCCACCAAGGGTCTTGGTGAATTTTCCAAAACTGACAATTTTGAAATCAAGACTGTATGTTTTACTAAAGAAGAGGTTCTAGATGTTATTTTGGGGAAATTCTATGGCCTGTGTTATATAAGAGGTCAGAATACATCAGGGGAGGCCAAATGGCAGTTTGCAAGACACATGTGGCTCTTTTACAGTTAAAGTGCAGCTTGTGGAGTCCCCACCCCTCTACCATTCTCTGCCTACCAGATTGTGGCGGGGAGCTCAGGGCTTCTGCCCTGCGGTGGGGTGGTGGGGCTAGTGGCTTCTGCCAGAGACAGCTGGTGCCTGCTGAGAGTGTGGGGGCACAATTTAAAGGTTCCCCCACACAGTTTGAGTCACGCCTCCCGACATAGCCCCCCTTTTACCCTCAGTGGCCATTTCCTGCAGCTCCCAGACACGGCATGGGCAGGCAGCAGCAAAGAACTGGGAGCTGCAGGGAGTGGGCACTACTTTAGCTTTGTGTGGAGAGACAGGAGCTGCTGCCTCTTCCCATGGCCACAGCTCCCAGCTTGCCTTCTCCAGCAGCTGCCCTGAAGGGAGGGACCCTGGCAGCCCCATGTGACTGAGTGGAGCCAAAAAAGCCTGGCAAAAATCTGGGTGGGCATGAGACCCCCATGCGTTGCCTTTGGTTTCTGCCCAGCGGAGAGGGAAGTTTCAGGGTTTCAGCTCTGTGGGGTGCTCCTGCTGGGGCTCAGCACTTCAACAGGAGTGGGGCTGAAGTGCCAAGCCCCGGCAGGTGCCTCCAATGAGGCAGAAGCCCTGAGACCCCCTACCCTACAGGGCTGAAACATGGAGCCCTGGCAAGCAGGTCCCATGGGGCTGAAGTCCCAAGCCCTGGCAGGAGCACTCCAGCCCTCAAACTTCTGAAGATTGTCGTATGCGACTTAGAGGGTCAGTAATTTTGGCCACTCCTGGAATAGATTATCACAATTTTCCTTATGGCCTTGGAATCTATGAATCTGTTGCTTTTTCATACAGGGGTCTGTGTCTATATGTAGAATAGATCTCCCTTTCCCTTTCTAATTCCACCAATCTTTTTCGGACATTATATTTAAAAAGAATCCTGGCAATTGAAGTCTTTAGGGGAGGCATATTAGTTACCAGGATTTGCCATGATAAGGAATGTTCTGTCCAGTATGTTGAGGGCAGCTGGAGCAGCAAGTACACTGTCACTTTCCATTGCCATAACCACAGTAGCTGTTAGACTAGCTGGGGGTGGGGGCAGTTTCCTCTTCAGAGTTCTCAACAGCAAGTTTAGTCTGTTTGAATATCACTGCATTTAAGGGATTGAGCAAGTGGAAATGCATGTAGAAAAGGCCTCAACCCATGTCACTAGGCCTCCATCCAAACATCACCTTAAACGACTTTCATATACTGTATATTACAACCAAAAACGACATAAAAAATAGGTTGCACAATCAAACACTCAAAAGCTAGGAAATGCCAGAATTAACATTGCCTGTGCAACCTTGCTCTGGTCCCCTTGTGCGTATGCATTATGATACAGACTTTTCCTACATAATCACACACTATATTTTGCCACCCAGTCTCAATCAGTGCACAGAATAGACAGTGCTCACTAAAGGAGCAGCTAATCAATATTTTATTTTATCCTCATTGTTTAATGTGTAGCCCAATGCCTTATTTGTTGTACACTATTCAAACCCAGCTCTAAATATAGGATTATTAATACCCTCCTGGGGGCTTCTGTGGCTTGCATAACTATGGTATCTGAGTTTCACAAACATTCATGTATTCATTTTCATAGCAATCAGGTAAGAATAGATGGTATTATCTTAGTTTTACAGATGGGCAACTGAGACACAGAGAGATGATTTAGTTGGGGTTGGTCCTGCTTTGAGCAGAGGGTTGGACTAGATGACCTCCTAAGATCTCTTCCAACCCTAATCTTCTATGATTCTATGAGATTAAAACCAAAATTATCAGTTGTGTCCACTAATTTTGGGTATCCAGTCTGAGACACCTAGGACCTGATTTGTGCCAACCATTTTTTTAAAATAGGCTTTATACGTTCAATGCACAGCTCCAGCTTCAGTTGCAGTTGTGAGCATTCAGCATTTCTGCAAATCTGATCTCAGATGTCTCATATTATGCATCCAGAAAATGAGGAACACAAAATTAGAGGTGACCTGTGAAATTCTCCAGGGAGCCGCTCAACTTACTTAACCTTCTCTTCCCTGCGTCATTCAACACAAACCTTCCAACTTCTGCAAGAAATGAGGCAGGAGTCCTACAGACAACACCCTCCTTTATAACACAAACTTGATTCATTCCTCGAACACTGTCTATCCTAGGCACTAAATGAGGCAGTGATCCTATGGGGGAAAAACAGTGTGTGATCATATACAAACTATATCATAAGGCAGATGCACAAGGGGGCCTCTGCAAACCCCTTTCACCTTGGCTCTTATTCCCCCTCCCACCACATATTCCTCACCACTCCACATTCCTCACCCCTTTGCATTCAGATCAAGCTGCCTCTGCTTTTTCCTGAGCACTAGTGCAGGGAGGGGTCTCAAGAGCACAGGAAAAACAGCTCAGTGCCACAGCAGCCCCCCAGAACTCTAAGGAACAATTACATGGAAAGTCCTGAGCAGTCCCTGTAGCTCCGGGATGGAGCACGCTGAAGTAGATCGATAGGGATGGTGCATGAGCAGTCCAGCTAGTGCATAGGAACTGTGAATGGATGGAGCATGTCCAGTGCAGATGGAATCTTCAGAGAATTTAGCTGCTGAACTCTTATGAACATCTAGTAAAAATGAGACTGTGTAAAGGCTCATATAGGCAAATTTGGGCAGTTTTTCACAAGAACAGAAAAAGGGACATCTTTGTTACTTTGCACTGCCCCCCTCCTCCCACCAAATTCAAGTCTCTGTTCCATGGTGGTGATAGAAATTCTCAGTAAAATGGTTGTAAGAATTTTTCTAACATGGGCAAACCAACATATTTTGCCTTATCCTCATTCTCAAAGCAGCTGAACCAATTACTAGACTAACTCCTGTTGGTAAGAGAGACAAGTTTTCAAGCTTGCACAGAGCTCTTCTTCAGCTTGAAAGCGTGTCTCTCTCACCAACAGAAGTTGGTCCAATAAAAGACATTACCTCACCCACCTGGCCTCTCTAATATCCTGTTTCAGAGTAACAGCCGTGTTAGTCTGTATTCGCAAAAAGAAAAGGAGTACTTGTGGCACCTTAGAGACTAACCAATTTATTTGAGCATGAGCTTTCGTGAGCTACAGCTCACTTCATCGGATGCATACCGTGGAAACTGGGAATATCCTGGGAATAGCACAGCTACAACAACACTGCATACAACATTACAAAGAATGTAACTCGTAAACATATGTTTTGAATAAGGTGTTTGTGATGCTACCACCTGATGAGCAGGAAAGATTCAGCATCGTTAATTTGGTATAGGCAACTCGTCATAACTGATTAGCCTAGTTAATCAATACATAATAGGAACACTGATAAATGGCAAGATAGCTCCCACTGTCACATAATCTACCAGGTCTACAGTTCCATACACCCAACAGCTGAATAATGTGGCCAAAGTTGCAAGAACCCAAATGCCTTTAAATTATAGGGAAATTCAGGCCCTCACACGTATGTATTATATCTGTGGCTGCTAATAAGACTTCCCTGTGTTTATTCTGCAGTTCACATACAGAGATCCCGTTCCTTATCCTGACCTTAATTCACCACCTGGAACGACTACCACTCAATATCTGATTTTACATCCACCATATGGTATAGTATTTACTAGGTAGGCAATAGTCTCACATGCTCATACCTTTCTGAAAAAAAAATCTTTTGGGCTGAAGTTTTCCATTCTTAGCTCAAAGATGATGTTTTGTAAGCCCTGGCCAATATCAATTCACATATTTTTGAACTAGAAGAGAGAACGAAAATGCATTTTATTCTGTAAAAAGATTAAGACTTTCTGCATCTCCTTAACTCAGTGATGACTCTACTTTCTGCAAGTTGAAATTTTACAAAAACCAAGACCAGAGTTATAAATGACTAAAATATTAGTTTCTATCCCATACAGCATGAAATGTTCACTACATTCAAATTTATCAAGCTGGACTGTGGGAAAATGTAAATATAAAATATGTAGTTTTGTGCTAATATTTCCCAACAGATTTTTACAGTTGCTTAAGTACAGAATAAAATTAGTAGATAAAGTAATATTTTAAAATCCTCTTGAAAAGGAAAAAAATCAAATACCAAAACCTTGTGTTAATCTAATGTTGAGGTTATAATTTTTGGCTACAGTTCTGCAATTTGATCCATGCAGATGAACCTGTATGCCTGTGTAGATCTCATAAGAATTTTATTTATATGTAGCATATAATACCTATGGAGTATTATTAGTTGCACTATTATGTGTACTATTCATCATTATAAACAATAGGCTCAATTCAACCCTTGAATATACATACATGTTTCCAACTTGCTTCAATGGGAATTGCACAGATGTACCAAAAGGTAAGAATTAGTGCGTGCATGCAAATTCCATGAGTTAATGTTACTAAAAGGTTCTTAGAGTTTGCACCTGATGTCTTAAATATCCAAAATATTTTCCTTAGTGTTTCACTAACATGCATTTACATTCACAGACACACGATTTCTCTGGTCTCCGGTCCTCTCAACAAGAAAGAGAAGGGATGGAGTATGGGAAACATTTTTCTTGCCAATGAGGTAGGGTGTCCGGAGAACTGCTTCGCCTTCAGAATTAAGTGCATTGATAGAAATGAGCTCATCCCCTGGGAATGCAGAGTTTAAAAGGGGAACCCTGTGCCTAAAGCCTCCCTTTTACACGGAGCAGACTGAGATTGCACCTACTCTCCCACCCCTTTAGGTGATAAAATACCAGGTTTGGTCAGGACCTACTATAGGCATTATGCTAGCTGCCCCTTTTTTAAGGGGGGTAGTGAGGCCTTACTGAAATTTCAGGAGGTGGGCAGGGGCAAGCCCACCTGCTTCTAAAGGCCCCTCCCCCAGCCATGTGGGAGGAGCCACCGGACCCGGGACTCAACTAAATACAGGGGACAACTAAGAAATAACTGGGCAGGGAGTGGAGGTCACAGGTTCAAAACTAGGGATCCAGAGAGGGACGCCAAGCAGAGAACCCCGACAGCGCCCACTGCTCCTCAAAGCTGTCTAGGGAACCACCGAATGCTGCCCAAAGGAACTCTGCCCAGATATGTGAGACAAGGGAGGAACAGAAATAGTCCCCACAGTAACAGAGCACATCCCTGTCCAATATCCTCCTCCTGGTATTATAGATGGCCACCTTGGCCAGACTCAGGAGGAGTTTGATGAGGTGGTTTTGCAATTTCATGGGGCCACAGACAAGGTTGTGTAAATATAAAGAGGAGAAGGGCATATATATAATAGGGAGAAGGGCAGCCAGAACCTCAACAGGAGGTTCTGGAGGAGCCGGAATAGGAGCTGCAACCTGGCACATTCTAGATAGGCATGCGCCAGGTTCTCCCTCACGCTGCAAAAGGGGCAGGCACTGGGATGGGGATGAACTGCGACAAGTTCATGCCCATGCTCACGAAGGAGCCGCCAACCGATATCCCCAGTGGGCTGTGGGACCAGGGTGGAATATAGGCTGGCCCACCGGGTTTCCTCATCCTCTACAGGTACTAGGTCCCACCACTTGGTATTGGGGAAGGACACAAGGGTGAGGAAGTAAAAAGTGTGGAGCATGAGCATATAAAGTTGTTCTCTTGGCGTGGTTCGGAAAGGAACCGGCTGCAGGGCGCTCAGCCAGTTTGGGTTATGGAAGGGAGAGGGCAAAGGGGGCTCACAGGGCAGGGGCCCAATTAAAAAGTCTTGAGGGCCTGGGGTAAGAGGAGGGCATGGAGCATCCTCTCGCAGGACACGCTCAAGAAAAACCCGAGAGGTGGGTGATAAGGCTTCCCCCACCTCCTGGAGTATGTGCAGGGGGGACTGAAGGGTGGAGAGCACCATGCACTGGCCAAGCACTCGGGGATCCACCCAGTCCCCCCGTCGTAGTCCAGGAGGTCTCCAATTCTGGTGGTTTCTGCCAGGACCAGCCTCCAGCACACCAAGGGGGAATCTGCCACCTGCACACAAAGATGGGGAATGTGTAACAGGGGCTTGATGAGGAGGTTTGCCCCCTTGGTGGCCACCACAGACATGCTTACCAAGAGCAGCTTCCAGATCCAGAGAAGGTCCTGGTAGGAGACTGGCAGCTCAGAGGGGTCTCGTGAAAAACCCCTCAGATGGAGAAAAAAGAGCCACCGGTCATATCAGAGCCCTCAAAGGCAGAAGAGGATGGTAAGGTCACAGCAATGGATTTGCTAGAGGGACCTGGATGGAAAAAGAGGGGGACCTGGTAAAAGTCCCCTGGGTAATTACGGAATAAACATGGGGTTACCTGCACTATACACTGTTATCTGCCGGGTAGTCCCAGACATCTAATAATAAAGTTGTGGCTGATTAAACCCACGTCAAATGTCTCCTGTCCTTCTTTTGGTATAGCCAGGCAATAGAATCAAGCACTGTCTAGAAGACCTCTACTCAAAGTACCCATTTCTAGTAGATTGGCAGCATTTTAAACCAGCGCTCACTCACACCAAGCATGATTGTAGTGTACATAGTAGATAATCAAGATTCCGAGAAAAAAGGTGATGCACATGAAAAACAAAATTCCATTTTATTTTAAACACAGACTTCACCATCTCATTCTAAACATTAGTTTCACAGAAGATCACAGACTAGAAAATTAATATCATGAGTAATCCATAGGCCACAATTGGCTAATTTAAGGCTCTAATGTGTATTTGTTTTCTGTATAAATTTGTCTCTTATCATTCTCAATAAGACACTCAACACCATAAAGAGAAGGACATTACCAGCAGCATTTTCAATCATGGGAGCTATATATTCAAGTGCAATCAATAAACACCACACAGGGCCTGACAAACAACTAGTCAGAGAAATCATTTTTCTCAGATACTTAGCACTATCCTTTTAAAGTAATTGCTTTTGGTCAATGTTACTTGTTATAATTTGGTCTGCTCTTTTGCCGAAATAGAATAGATGTATAATTTCCATTAATATGTCAGCTATCTATGTAGGTTTCCAAAGTGCATATTCCACACAAAAAAAGTAGAATTTTTGTTTCAACTTCTGTCAACTGACAAAGAACTCTAAAATAGTATAGAATAGACAATACCACCCAATCCATGCTAAAATGTAATTTTAAGAAACTGATTATTGTACATAACATAGGACATCTTCTTACATCCTGTGCAAAAATATTGACTTTCGTGAACAGACAGACAAGACTTTGGCCCAGTGATTCAATGGCAGGAAATAGCATCAGCACATAAAGATGCTCAAAATGATGCTTAAAATAATGAAATCAATACTAATGGAGCACAGCCAGGTTTATCTATAGCTTGTTTTACTGAACTTAAAAAAAAAAGAAATCTTATTTCTAAAACCCTGTTTCTGACACAGCAAGGGAATTGTTCCTTTGTGCCAAGTGATCATTTGAATATCTAATGTCCACAAAATACTGAAAATACACACAGTTCAGTAGGTAACCGTAGAGCTAGGATACCAAATTAGATTAGACTATACATAGAACACATCTTTTCTGTTGTAGGGTGGCCTCAGAAACTGCCTAGTTATGCTTTGTAGTAAATGTTCTGGAAGGCTGCCAAGGCACTTCCAAACATTTCTGAGTTCACTTTTCCAAAGAACTCTTTTAAAAATCAATTAGTAGTGAAAGTCTTTCAAATGCAACTGTTTTAAAATGTCAAGCTTGTATTTCTCTTTTTTTCCTTGCTGGGCATCGATAACAATATTTTGAAACCTTTATATTAAATTGATCGTATTCTGTAATTAAGCCTGTAAAGAGAACAATGTGTGCAGGGGGTTTAAAATGTATATAACACGAGGGTCATTCTTTATCAGAAAATAAATAAATAAGGGAGAGAGAGAGATGCTGTAATTTTCTTAAACAAGAATACCCCAGACGTTTGTATTGATCTCAGGATGATAAATGTTTTTATCATTACAGGGCAACTGCAGAAAAAATAAATACCCCATGCAGAAATTCCTGCATTGAAATATTTTAAAACCGTACTGCACAAGTGTTTTAGAAGATCAATTATAAGTATTAGAGAGGAAGATGCAGTTGGTGACAGAGAGCAGGAAGATTACTACTTTATATTTTATTTATAAAAATGTAGAAAATGAACAAATGCAACATGGAACGCTCTCACCTAGGCTTTCCAATTAAAAGGATCTTTTCAAATCATGGAATTTATCATTGCTCTTTGCATCACAGCCAAGTAGATATTTTGGCTTTCCTGTGGTGTGACACACATGACATAAGACAGATCTACCTTATTATGGAAAAGTTAAATGTATATATTATACCTCTGTCACATATTTTGTGATTACTGTTTTGTTCAGCTAATTACCCAAAAGGCTTACGTACATAGTAATGAATTGAAATCAGTTCTTTATGTGTAACACATTTATATTAATTGGTTTGTCCTTTCAAGTTGTGTTTATCTCTTCATTTCCATCACAGTTTCAAAGGTCACTCAGTTCCATTTATAAATCCAACATGACAGAGATTAGTAAAAGAAAAAAAAAGGAACTAAATGAGTGCATCATCACACAATCACACATCTCACAATTCATTTGTCATATTAATAAATAATGCTGTCAAATGCTTACTGGGAAGTTTGTTTGCCATCATCAAAAATATTTTTGTCTAGATAAACTGTGCTGATTAAGTTATGTATTAAAAAATATTGAGGATCAGTGTATTACACTTTCGTCCCCTGGACCCAAGCTTGATTGAAATCTGAATGTTTTCAAAAATCATTCTATGTTCCTGCACTAATTAAGTTCACCACACAAGCAATACTCTCTATGGTGACTGCAGAACAAGGCACTATACCTCCAAAAGCCTCAAGATTAATTTCTAATATACACAAGAATCCTAATTATTTACTTTGCAATCTCACAGAAGAACAGAAGATCCGGTTGCATCAGTGAAATCAACCAGGGACGCTGTAAGGCTGAAGTAGCTAAAAAGGAATCTACAGTTACTAGTTCCACAAAGTTTCTCAGATGTATTTATTTTGGCTTAAGCTATGAAGTAAATCAAAAGTTGTATTCTAATGTAAATGTTTTTTTCTAAATGAGCAACTAATCACTAGATGTTGTGTTACATGTGTGACAGAAATATACAAACTCTTATTTTAATCAAGCCTTCTCTAAGGTCTCTTTGGGTAACATTTCTAAAAATACCTAAGTGAGTTAGGAGTCTAAGTACCATTTTAAAAGCAACGGGCATTTAGGAGCCTATGGTTCATGGAAAGCCAATGATAGTGTCAGTTTCAAGGTATTCAACCCTCTATAGTCATACAAAAGCTCTTTATCTTTTTTTTTTTTAAGTGTCATGAGTTTTTTGTCTTCTGAACTGATGATGTCAGTGTGCAGCTTCTGTCAGTGAGAGACACATCGGAGAGTGAGAGGGGTCAAAATGAAAGAAAAAATGGCAAGTGTACAGCACTGGAGAGTAGATCAAAAAAAGGGCTCCCCTCCCCCTGATGCTGTTCCCTTATAAAATGGGTATCTCATTAGCCAGCCAACCCCCAGAACTTGAAAGCAACACTGGAAATTAACCAATGGTATTCTTCCTAAAAAAGAAGGGCAGCCATTGGCCACTGGCCACTGTGACCTGTCTTTGGGTCAACTCTGAGCCCCTGACCCTAACTGAATTGAATGACCTAGAATGTATACTGAATGCATCTGAAAACCCAAGAGAAGGAAAACATTTTGAAAATATACTTTATAAGGATTTTTTTTTTCCTTAATGGCATTGGTTTAAAAAAAAAAAAAAAACATCTAGAAAGTGCCATAGGGAAAAGTACGTGAGGACATGAGATATCTAAAGCAATGCCAACAATCTGATTAGATTTTTCTTTATCTAGAATAACTTTTCTAGGTATTTTCAATACTTTTTTATATAAAGGTGAAAGAAATTGAGGCGGGAAATAATCTATAAATAGCAAATTAGCAAACTTTATGATAACCAAGAATGCTTCTTTATAAAACTGTCAGCATTTTGTTCAGGCTGGACAAATCTTGGTTTTGATTTTAGAATA